>NC_140953.1:128672199-128862199 GCF_014529385.1 Adiantum capillus-veneris
CAAATCGGGTTGCTTGCTTGTAGGCATGTACCATGTTAGGAACCAGGTCGAGTTTCTTGCTTGTAGGCATATGGCGGGTAGGACACAAATCCTATGGCAAGCAGGACACTGATGAGGTCAGGTTGCTTGCATAGGTAGAGCACACGCAAGGTTAGGTTGCTTGCATAGGCATGTACCTCGGGCCGAAACCGGGTCGAGTTGCTGGCTTGTAGGCGTACAATGAATAGAACCCTTAGTGTTGTATCCCGTCAAAGCAGGAAGCCTATGGTATGTAGCTTCGGAACCAAAAGCAAGTTGGCGGGTTGCTTGCTTGGTAGCAATGCACCTTCGTGTGGGGACATATTGAGAGACTAACACCCCCCCCACAGTGTTGCTCCCCGCCCCAGTGGGAGACTATGCAGATGAACGGAAGGTTATGCAAGAGAGTAAGAAGACTTAGGGTTTTGTATGCACACACACAAACAAACAAACAAACAAACAAACACACACACACACACACACACACACACACACAAACACACACATACAACAACAAGAAGAAGAATAATAAAAAGAAAAAAAAGAAGTACACAAGAGACGTATGAGCCTTGATTATTGAATTGAAGTGCATACATGCTCGCAGAATTTCTCGAGGAGGGAGAGGAGGTGGGATTTTTAATATTGTAGAAACAATGACAATGACGTCAAAGAGAGAGAGAGAGAGAGAGAGAGAGAGAGAGAGAGAGAGAGAGAGAGAGAGAGAGAGAGAGAGAGAGAGAGAGAGAGAGAGAGTCATTGTCTTTAAAGGTTAGGTTGACCTATGGGACCAAGTACAACATGTAGCATTCTTGAAGATTATGAATTTAATGGTGACAACTGAAAGATTGAATCCATGTAGTTTCGGGGAGAGAAAGAAATGTAGGCCATGGTCTGAGCTAAAGTGTAAGAAAAGCAAGATTGATGTGATCAAAAGCTGAGCAGGCAAGTGGGGTATGATGCTCCTAATCTCAAAATTTTAAGGGACATAATATAAGTTGTATTGCATATTATACGATGTACGTATAATATTCCTTAAACGGAATATTATACACACCCCTGATTATTTGGTCGTATTATATGATGCCACATTAGCAAAAAGAGAATTTTGTATAATTTCCTAAAATCTAAATCAAAATATATTTCAATCAAACTAATATTGTGATTGAAATATATTTCGATCAAAATAATATTTATTATTTACTAAATCCCTTGGACTTTGTCTTCGTTTTGTGGGCTCTCTCTTGAAAGCAATGCCTCGAGCTCATCAAGAAAGGTAAGCTCTAAAGAACCAAAAAAAGACCAAAAAAAAATCTCTTGATTTACTTATTAAAAAGTAAAATAGATAGGTAAAAGAGAAAGCTACATTAGCTAAATGTAGCAATTTAAATTTAACTTAGCTAAATACTAGGTTAGGTTGAAAGCAGATATTGGTGGTACAAAATGTGGTGTCCTTGACACAACAAACATATGGTGAATTTATTTTTGAAAAAAAATGAAGTATTATGTAATCAAGCTCCTTTATTTTATATGTTTTATATGTATACTCACAAAGTGGTGTTCTTTTACTTTATGGCAACAAGAAAACTGTCGGGTGGGGTCCTTAGCGACATGGGGTGCTTTTTTGGTGGGGGGAGGATAGGGAAATGCAGGGAGCAAGAAAAAACCCTCTCTCTCTCTTTCTCTCTCTCTCTCTCTCTCTCTCTCTCTCTCTCTCTCTCTCTCTCTCTCTCTGTGGGTGCAAGTTGCACACAGTTCTACACACGCCAATGGAGATATCAATTTCAGAGAGCTTCCTGTCTTTTGATGCCTACGAGCCAACAACTGAAAACAAAATGGATAGTACTCCAAGCATGAGTATTCCAACCACTTCATCTCTCACAAACCTCACTTACATGAGAGATTATTGGGCTGCAAATAAGCGTCCACAAAGAAGCAAGGAAAGGGTTCCCAACTTCATTGGGAGAGCTTCAACATGCAAGTCAAGGAAGAATATTTGCCTAGTAGTGGCCCAATGTTGGCGCAACCAAACACAAGGTCTTTTGGCTAGCGAGCAAAAGGAGCTTTTCTAAGAACGACTCCAACATAGTATAGTTTCAAAGCTCCAGGTTGCTGATGCTGAATCTGGTCTTCTGTCTGATATCCACAATACACTTAAACAGCTCAAGGTCCCTCCTTCTACAAATAAACTTTTCATCAAGAAAACCTCTTTGAACGTAGTTTTAAATACTCCAGGTGGCTCATCAACCAATCAGTCTAAAAATGTAACAATATTAGGTGTTCATCATAGGAACATTGCAACGGCAACTTCTTGGCTACAAATGAAAGATGAGGATGAAGTGTGTAACATTTAATGGCCTAAAATCTTATGTGTAGCGGAAATTAGCATGAACATAGTGAGCATTTCATTAGAGTTGATTCCTAATGAGAATTACAAGAGTGCTTGGGTGGAGAGAGCAACAAAAAGCATAACACCTAGTTAGATAGCATCGACAATACTTTCAAAAGAGAGAGCAATTAAGCTATTGACAACAGTTGAGGACCGGATTTGCATGGAGCCGGTCCCCCCTCCAAAAGGCTTTGTATTATGGTTTCTCCCATCAAGAGAGACATTGTACAATACAATTCTTTGTGTTCCTTCAATACTAGCTAGTGCAATGAAGATGGAAGCTTCATACACCAAGCAAAACACTTAATCAAACACAACTTGAATTATCCCCGTTCTCAGACCCAAGACCTCACACACCTTCGAAGATGGTGAGAGCTAGCAGGGTATGAGAGTAGATTGAGAGGAAAAAGAAGTAACTTACGAGAAAGAAGTACATCTCCTCACATAATCACTCATATTAGCATAGCTTAGCTTAGTAATTAGCTTGGTAGAGAAGATGAGCATGCATTGAAGCTTGGCTCTTGGTTGGATTTGCATCCACATGCCAAGAGAGTGTTGATGTAGGCTTCTATCTCACAAGCTTGGAGTAGGTGATGAGCTCTCCATTAAAGCTTGGGAGGAGATAGAGTATTTTCCCTTCACACATGGTCAAGTGTGAGAGTGTGTGTGTCAATGCCAAGCAAAAATCAGCCCCCCCTCTCTCTTGGGCGAGCCCTAGCTGCTAAATAAGTCTGGCCTTTGCCTCATTGGACCTCCCCAGGTCAAGCCAATAGGAATTAAGCAGCATAAGTGATAGCCTTTAGACATGTGTCCCCCTTTCCCCTTTTGTGAGAGCTTTAGGTAATTAAATAATTAAACTAAACTCTCATTGGACCCCTTTGCCTCCTGGCCAATAGGAATCAGGCAAGCCATGGGGCTCCTGAATGCTCATTGGACCCCTTGGGAGACTGCCCAATAGTCTTCTAGGAGACTTAATTCTCATTGGTTTCTTTTATTAAATGTTTTTAAGTTAATTAAACTAGATTTACTCTAGCTTAATTCTCATTGGTCCACTTCAAGGGTCTTCCAATAGGAATTGGGCACACCTTGTGGGCATCTGGCCTAGGGAGCTGACATGTGTCCCTCATTCCCTTTGTGTAAAGGGAGCCTGTGTGTGTGTGTGTGGATTTCTCTCTCATCCCCTAGCTTTGGGGCTCGCCCCCTCCCATGTAGGGATGTAGAAAGACTTTTAGGGCACACACAAAGCATCCAATTTTCCCTAGGGTTGACCTTTGGACACAACCTTTGAATTTTGGAACCTTAGCATTTTGGAAGTCTTAATGGGCTGAACCTTAGGGTCTTTTTGGCCCATTGTTTCACATGGCTCTTTTGCAGATGGCCCCCCCTTTGGATCCCTATTTTCCCTCCTTTGGATCCCTACTGTGGCCGGTCTGCTAACTTAACCAATATTCTAGCTTTTTCTCCCTTGGCACTTCCCCACATTAAATGATCAGTTTAATATGAGAAAATCATTTAGGAGAATTAGATATTGATTATTATGACATTACCTCTCTCTTGAAATCATAGTCGTCCTCGACTATGGTGTAGAGAAGATAAAGCATATGCATGAGTCCTTTTCTTAGCGGGTAGAGGATCCCTATGTTACCCTACGACATCATTCCATAATGGATGACTAGTCCATTTGGCGCTTGAGAGCCTGAGGCTGCCGCAAGCATGTCTGCACATTAGTCCTATCAGTCTTCCATAGTAGTGTGACAAGTTCTACTTTGGTGTTTGGGAGACGTCGTCCCCACAAACTTGATCTAAGCATGCATACTACTTCATTTTTGTGCACAAATAAAGAAAAAGAGAGTCTTATAAGACAAAAATTTTTGTTCATTTTTATCATTTTGTACATTTGCTTACTCTTGGGAAACATTGTAAGCATTGACAAGGTTTAGGTTATCCTTTAATTGTATGCCTTGCATCCATCTAGCATCTTCAAAAGGATAAATCTTAAACTTAATAAGATATCGTCTAATAGTCTTACCGCCTCTTAATACCTTGTCTTCATGTCGGAGAATGGACTCAGGCTGCAGCACCTCCTCGTGGTCCTCGATCTCCGGTGGGTCTTCAATAGTTGGTTCTTGAGGTGGCTCTCCTTTATAAGGCTTTAAGAGGCTCACGTGAAAAGCATTGTGTATGAGCCAATGATTGGGCATCTTAAGTTGATAGGCCATCTCATTGATTGGCCTAAGAATCTGGAAGGGACCATAGTACCTTTTTGCTAGTTTAGCATAGTATTTTTGGTGGCCCGTAGGATTCTTGCCCGTCGTGTGCCTTAATCGAGCCTTGGGAAACTTTAACAAGACCCAATCGTTTTCTTTAAAGGCTTGGGCTCTTCTGTGCTTGTCAGCAGCAGCCTTTTGCCTTTGCTGTGAGATAGAGATAGCATCCTTAATCTTTTGGAAAGATTCTTGTAGGTCTCGGCTATACTCATCTGCAGCGAAGATCTTCCCATGTACCTTAAGTAGCAAGGGACTTTTTGATCTTCCCTCAATTACCTCGAAAGGTGCTTTTCCTGTAGAAGTATGTACAGTGTTATTGTAAGCATACTCTACTAAGGGTAAGTACTTCTCCCATTGGGATCTTTGATCTACTTCCGTTACATAGGCTTTTAGTAGATCGAGAATAGTTAGGTTAGCTATTTCACTTTGGCCATCAGTTTGTGGATGATAGGCCGAAGAGAAGTTTAGCCTTGTTCCTAAATTCTCAAAGAGACCCTTCCAGAAATTACTGGTCATTCTAGGATCTCTATCCGACACTATGGACATTGGCAAGCCATGGTACTTGAAAATTTGTGAAATGAAGAGGGTTGCCATTTGATGGGCTTTGATAGTCTTTTTGACAGGTATAAAATGAGCTTGTTTACTGAACCTGTCTACTATCGTCCATATTCCCGTATTCCCATGGATAGACTTAGGCAATCCAAAGATAAAATCCATGGATATGCTCTCCCACGGTGAATTAGGGATTGGCAAGGGTTGAAGCAATCCAAGTTGCTTCCCTCTATCAAATTTTGTCTTTTGACATACCACACATTTGGAAACATACTCATGTATGTTCACTTTCATGGTAGGCCAATAGAAATATGTTTCAATTCCCTTTAGGGTAGACTGAATCCCTCTATGCCCCGCATATGGGGGAGCATGAGATTCATACATTACTTTCTCACGTAGTGAGTTAGTAACGCATAGTCTATTGCCATAGAGAAGATAACCATCTTGTAAAGTAAATGGTTCTTCTTTCTTCCCTAATGCAAGGGCTGAAATCACATCTCTAAAATCGGGATCAATAGCATACTCATCTATCATTAAAGATAGATCATTGTGAGTTGCTATGGAAACCGCATTCACTCTCGGTCGTCTTGAGAGTGCATCGGCTACTTGATTATGCTTGCCAGCAATGTGAGCAATATGAAAATGAAATTGCGAAAGGAAATTTGCCCACCTCATTTGTTTGTCGGAGAGCTTGGTCTGCGTCATGAAGTACTTAAGACTTTGGTGATCCGTTCGCAGAATGAAAGGAGTCCCCAATAAATAGTGCTTCCATGAGTCTAAGGCATGTAGAACTGCAAGGAGTTCTTTTTCGTATATGCCTAGAGCTTGCTCAACAGGGTCGAGCCTTCGACTCTCATAGCCTATGGCGTGCCCTTCTTGGAGCAGAACAGCCCCAAGGCAATCACCACAAGCATCACATTGGACCTCAAATGGTTTTGAGAGATCCGGTAGTGTAAGCACAGGTTGAGAGATAAGCTTTTCTTTAAGCTTTTCGAAAGCATTGTTCTCCTTAGCAGACCACGTATACCTAACATTTTTCTTTGTTAGGTCATGTAATGGTCCCGCAATTTGTGAGAACTTTTCTATGAAGCGTCTATAGTATGCACACATACCTATAAAGCTTCTTAGTTCATGAAGATTCCTTGGTTTAGGCCATCCTTTTATTACCTCTAACTTGGATGGATCCATTTGGATTCCATCTCGAGAGATAATGTGACCTAAATATTGAATCTCTTGCAAGAAAAATTCACTTTTCTTTCGATTAACATAAAGTTTATTCTCTCTTAAAACTTGAAATATTACCTGGAGGTGTTGCTTGTGTTCCTCCAATGAATTAGAGTAGATGATAATATCATCAAAGAACACTCCAGTGAAGGTTCGATGAGGCCTGAACAGCTTCTCCATCAAGCGGTTGAATGTGGCTGGTGCATTAGTCAAGCCAAAAGGCATGACAATGTATTCGTAAAGACCAAATGTAGTACGAAATGCGGTCTTTACAATGTCTTGATCAACTATCCTTATTTGATGGTAGCCACTTTTTAAGTCAATCCTACTGAAGTAGGTCGATCCTTGTAGCTTATCAAATAGGTCTTCTACCCGTGGAACGGGAAACCTATTCTTGATAGTGATCCTATTTAGTGCTCTATAGTCGACACACATACGATATGTGCCGTCTTTCTTTTGCACTAATAGCACAGGTGAGCAAAATGGAGATGAGCTAGGCCAAACCATGCCCTTCTCAACTAAGTCATGCACTTGCCGCATAATCTCCTCTTGTTGAGCTTGAGAAACTCTATAAGGAGGTTTGTTAGGCGGTGAACTTCCTGGAAGAAGTTCAATTGCATGGTCGTCATTACCTCGTTTAGGAGGTAGCTCACAAGGGATGTCGTCAATAAAAACATCTTGAAACCCCTTGAGAAAATTGGATAACTCTAATTCCTTTTGGTTGCTTTTATTTTCTTTTGTTAAAGCATTAGGTTCATTTTGAGAATCTTTAACAAAAATCATGTACACGAAAATAGAGCTCTTTATTGACTTGTTGAAAGCTGGTGTATGTACAATGGGGATGGTGTTACCCATCTCCCTAGCATCTATATACATGTCCTTTTCCCTGAACTTAAAGGAGATTCTCCTTTCAGGAAATTTAACATGGGCAGCCAGGCGGTCAAACCATGGTGCCCCTAGGATTACATCCTCATGCTTGAGAGGAGAGATAAAGAATTCCTCTTTGTCCACATAGCCTTGGAAATGAAGCCTCAATTTCCCGATTAAGGGAGTGACTGAAGCTTCTTGCCCCTTGAAGGCACTGTCTGCGGGTAGGATATCTCCCATCTCGTAGGATTGTATGCCTAGCTTGGTGGCTAACTCCATAGATATAAAATTGTGAGTAGAACCAGGGTCAAAGAGAATAAAAGCATCATGTTCTCTTACCTTTCCCCAAGCATGGCATAGAGGAGATCCTTTGTGGTGAGTTTGGTGAATCTCCTCCTCTTGGATTTCAACCAAAGAAGCTCTAGGAGGATCTTGGCGGTTGTTCTTTTGGGGACAAGCGCGGTACGCATGCCCTTGTTCGCCGCACTTGAAACACCGGTTATCTTTACGATAACGCTCAAGCTCTTCAGGAGAGAGTTTATTCTTTCCTTTGTAAACTCCCTTCTCTCTAGCTTTGTTGGAATTGCCCTTAGGAGACTTTTGGACATTGTCCTTCCCCTTAGGCTCATTGGAACCCTTGTTTTCCGGGGGCTTATTATTTCTTTTACCCCCCGTTTGGAAATTGATTCGCGAGGCCACCATAGTATGGTGTATTACCGCCGATATGGTACGTGGCCTTTGGGAGTTGACATACTCCGCCATTTCTTCTGTTAAGCCCGCACAAAATTGTTGCTTTTGCTCTCCAAAATCCAACTTTTTGAAGACAATGGCTTTGAGTTGTAGGTCCCAAAACTTGTCTACATATTTGTGGATGGATTCATTGGGAGAGAGCTTTAAGCTTCGCCATTCGGAGAGTACTTTGTCTTTGGCATCGGTGGCCAAAAACTGCTTCATAATGGAAGCTCTTAAAGCCTTCCATGTTCGTGGAGCTTCACCGTTGGCTCGTAGGCTAGACCACCATTGTCTGGTGGACTTTTGAAAGTGCATAGCTACATGGCGTAGCTTAGAGGACTCCGTGAAGCCCTCATCTCCAAACGCCGCATCGAATTGCTGGATAAAGGCCAAAACTTTGTCTGTAGCACCGAAGGTGCCATCATAGGTAAGGAAAGAGATGCTCTTCCCTCCCTCTTTGAATTTCTTCAGCTTGGACGACCTCTTCCATGCGGCATAGGATTTCCTATGGCCTCTTCTTTTTGATGGTTCAAAAGTTGCACCATCACTTTCTTCAGAAGATGAAGAATTTGAAGAAGGTGGAGAAGAGGGTGACCTCTTTCTCGCCTTTTTCTTGTCTTGATCTTTGTCGTCTTCACCATAGCTTTCATAAGAGGAAGAGGATGAAGAAGATGGAGAAGAGGGTGTCCTCTTTCTCGCCTTTTTCTTCTCTTGCTTTTTATCATCCCTCTTTGAATTATGGCGTGGAGAAGAGTGTGATGGTCTTCTCCGCTTTGGTGGTGATGGAGAGCGTTTAGCCCGCCGTCTTCGTGGAGCCATCTCCGCCGAGGTGGCGGGAGACTCGCTTCTTTCTCGTTCCTTCGGTGGAGGCTCTTGAGTTCTCCTTTGGGAAGGAGATGCATCATCAAGAAGTAAGTTCTTGAGCCCTTCATATGGATTCTCTTCTTCTTCCCGAATCGGAGAGAGACCTCTTTTGGTAGTCTCACAAGGAGGCTTCCTAGGTGTTCTCTCGTCATGGTAATGAGCTTGGAGAATCCCGTGAGCACGGAGCTGCCGTTGCACTTCACTTTGGAGAGATGGATTGCCCATGGCTTGTTGAAGCCTAGAAACAAGATAATTAACAAGCATTGAAGCATCATTAGTAGCTTGCTCATGAGCAAAATCAAAGTTATCAACATTAATTTCACTCTCTTTAATATTGTCAGCCATTCTAACAACTTTTAGGTGTAAACTTTTTAGGTGTACTTTGGCACTTCAAGCCCTAGTTGCTACTCCTCTTTACCCCTTTAGAAAAAGCACTCAAGCTACTGTACCCGCGGCTCGAATACCATTAATTGCAAGGAATAGAAGAGAGGGTCTTTCGACACCAAAACAGCACCGGCTCCTGTCAAGCTTCTAATAGCTCAATAGTGGTTAAGCCGTAGGCAAGCCCCGTAGGACTCCACTATTAAGACCATAGCTCTCGACGGTGATGCCCCGTTAACTGCACAAAGGCAGGCGCACTGCAAGGCTGAAAAATCCCTATTCTACTTATTCACAGGCAATTAATAATACCAACCATTTGTAGCTAGCTTGAGGACCTCCCTTCTTGAGCAAGAAAAGAGAAACCTTGAGCTCTGATACCAATGTAACATTTAATGGCCTAAAATCTTATGTGTAGCGGAAATTAGCATGAACATAGTGAGCATTTCATTAGAGTTGATTCCTAATGAGAATTACAAGAGTGCTTGGGTGGAGAGAGCAACAAAAAGCATAACACCTAGTTAGATAGCATCGACAATACTTTCAAAAGAGAGAGCAATTAAGCTATTGACAACAGTTGAGGACCGGATTTGCATGGAGCCGGTCCCCCCTCCAAAAGGCTTTGTATTATGGTTTCTCCCATCAAGAGAGACATTGTACAATACAATTCTTTGTGTTCCTTCAATACTAGCTAGTGCAATGAAGATGAAAGCTTCATACACCAAGCAAAACACTTAATCAAACACAACTTGAATTATCCCCGTTCTCAGACCCAAGACCTCACACACCTTCGAAGATGGTGAGAGCTAGCAGGGTATGAGAGTAGATTGAGAGGAAAAAGAAGTAACTTACGAGAAAGAAGTACATCTCCTCACATAATCACTCATATTAGCATAGCTTAGCTTAGTAATTAGCTTGGTAGAGAAGATGAGCATGCATTGAAGCTTGGCTCTTGGTTGGATTTGCATCCACATGCCAAGAGAGTGTTGATGTAGGCTTCTATCTCACAAGCTTGGAGTAGGTGATGAGCTCTCCATTAAAGCTTGGGAGGAGATAGAGTATTTTCCCTTCACACATGGTCAAGTGTGAGAGTGTGTGTGTCAATGCCAAGCAAAAATCAGCCCCCTCTCTCTCTTGGGCGAGCCCTAGCTGCTAAATAAGTCTGGCCTTTGCCTCATTGGACCTCCCCAGGTCAAGCCAATAGGAATTAAGCAGCATAAGTGATAGCCTTTAGACATGTGTCCCCCTTTCCCCTTTTGTGAGAGCTTTAGGTAATTAAATAATTAAACTAAACTCTCATTGGACCCCTTTGCCTCCTGGCCAATAGGAATCAGGCAAGCCATGGGGCTCCTGAATGCTCATTGGACCCCTTGGGAGACTGCCCAATAGTCTTCTAGGAGACTTAATTCTCATTGGTTTCTTTTATTAAATGTTTTTAAGTTAATTAAACTAGATTACCTCTAGCTTAATTCTCATTGGTCCACTTCAAGGGTCTTCCAATAGGAATTGGGCACACCTTGTGGGCATCTGGCCTAGGGAGCTGACATGTGTCCCTCATTCCCTTTGTGTAAAGGGAGCCTGTGTGTGTGTGTGTGGCTTTCTCTCTCATCCCCTAGCTTTGGGGCTCGCCCCCTCCCATGTAGGGATGTAGAAAGACTTTTAGGGCACACACAAAGCATCCAATTTTCCCTAGGGTTGACCTTTGGACACAACCTTTGAATTTTGGAACCTTAGCATTTTGGAAGTCTTAATGGGCTGAACCTTAGGGTCTTTTTGGCCCATTGTTTCACATGGCTCTTTTGCAGATGGCCCCCCCTTTGGATCCCTATTTTCCCTCCTTTGGATCCCTACTGTGGCCGGTCTGCTAACTTAACCAATATTCTAGCTTTTTCTCCCTTGGCACTTCCCCACATTAAATGATCAGTTTAATATGAGAAAATCATTTAGGAGAATTAGATATTGATTATTATGACAAAGTGTTACAATTGTTTGCATGTCAAAGGTCGCTTTGTTGTAGAACCCATGTAAATTTCATAACAAGGGATATAGTCTATGCCTTCTGGTCATTAGAGACTAGGGTCTCTCCTAATAAAAAGGACATTTGTAAATTCAGAATTGAAGAGACAAGTGTTGTGAAACATCCAGTTCATTTTCTAAATGACTCTCAGGTACATCATATCATTTTTTTTAAAATTTTGCCTCTTACTTGGGTTATGTATAGTGTAAATAGGTTTGAATTCGGTATTATGCAGCCATGTACATAGTTTCAAGGGGAGAAATTCTACCTCTTATGGAAATATTCTTTAAGTCCGAGGAAGGTAGTAATCATTTCGAAGCTTTACAGAGTTCTAGGTATTGTTTGTTACATACCATACCCAATTGATGTTTCAAAAAGACCTTCAACTCACAATGCTAGAAGTTTCTTAGTTGGGTACTTGTCAAAATCTATAGCCAAATGATGAGAAACTTTGGTATCTCATCTAATAACCCTTCAGAACTTAGAGTTGTATAGTACCCATAGCATCAATCTTCGTATTTAAGGATGGCTTGGTTACTATCCGCACAGTACCAAGTCTCTTGAATTGGTATTATCATGTCTCTTTGTAGTATTATTTGTTTGGTTATCTTACCTTTAGAGTGGCGAGAGCTCCCAACTTGGCACTTTACAGGGTTGCTGCTAGTATTTTCACAGTACCAAGTCATTGAGACTTTGGAACTTTGGTACTTCATCAAATGATTCTTTGAAACTTAGAGCTGAACAACACCCAAAGCACCAATCTTGGTACTTTAGGATGGCTTGGGTACTATCTCTGTGTACCAAATCCATGGGACTGCTACTATCATATCTCTTTGTAGTGTTTTCTATTTGGTAATGTTAACTTTAGAGTACCCAGAGTTCCCAACCTGGTACTTCACAATGCTGTGTGTAGTATTTGCATAGTACCAAGTCAATGAAACTTTGGAACTTTGGTAGTTCATCAAATGATTCTTTCAGAGTTGTACAACACCCAAACCACCAATCTTGGTACTTTAGGATTTCTTGGGTACTATCTCTCAGTACCAAGTCCATGGGACTGCTATTATCATGTATCTTTGTAATATTCTTTGTTTGGTAATCATAACTTTAGAGTACCCAAAGTTCCCAACCTAGTACTTCACAATGTTGTGTGTAGTATTTTCACAATACCAAGTCATTGAGACTTTGGAACTTTGGTATTTCATCAAATGATTCTTCAAAACTTAGAGTTGTACAGCACCCAAACCACCAATCCTAGTACTATACAATCTGCACAGTACCAAGTCCCTCGAATTGGTACCCAAAGTTCCAAACCTGGTACTTTACAATGTTATGGGTAGTATTTTCATATTACCAGGTCATAAATACTTTGGTACTTCATCCAAATGACCTTACAAAACTTAAGGCTAATCAGTACCCAAAGCACTCATTTTTGTACTTTATAATGGAGTGGGTACTATTTGCACAGTACCAAGTCTCTAAGGCTGGTACTATGTTGAATCCTCTGCTAGCTGAATTCTAAGTTTCAAATTTGGTACTTTACTATCAACTTTGGGTTTGGTTATTGTAACTTTTGAAGCTTGCATCTCCGTGTCATCTTCAAGGATTCTAACCTACATTGTTTTTGTATCTCAGGTGGAACTGTACAAGAGATTCAAATGAATGCACCCCACAATCGAGTTGTCTCTTAGGTCTTTTGAGGCCTTGAAGCCATTCTTTGTTTGAAAGCTAAAATAATGGTATACTTGTTGCTGTGTATTATGTGCATATGATATTCCTCAAGGAGTCTTTCAATCACATGTGGCAAAATAAATTTTGGCATCATGGAAATTCTCATACATGTAGA
Organism: Adiantum capillus-veneris; assembly: GCF_014529385.1. Lineage (NCBI taxonomy): Eukaryota > Viridiplantae > Streptophyta > Polypodiopsida > Polypodiales > Pteridaceae > Adiantum > Adiantum capillus-veneris. The sequence goes on from NC_140953.1 coordinate 128,685,351, forward strand.
TGTTCCATGTGTTGTAGCAATAATGATGCAGCTGAGTGCTTTGCAAACCAAGTAGTTATATGGCAGCACATAACTAGTTTGTGGGAATCCATTTTGTGTCCAAAGACAGTTGACAACAAGTTCCACGCAAAGAAACGCTTGGTCGGGGAATGTTCTCAATGTGGCGTAACCACGTTGCCCTTCTGCCCATATGAGATTTCCAACAATAGCAAGGAGGTGTCTGTCAAGGTGTTCATGGACGTCAGCAGTGGACATGTGGCTAACGATAGAAGAAAAAAGAAAAGAAAGGACTTGGTTCTATAAAGAATGTCACGTGCTTCTTTCCATGGCCTTTTTTCAAAGCATCTGAAATATTTCATCAACCACAACTTCATCTTTCGGTGGCAGGCACAACAGTTTAAAGAAAGCATGCTTAGATTTCCTAAAAATGTTGTTATACCTGTAATTGACTTTGCGAATAATTATTCATTCAAAGTACATAATGAAATACAATTGATGCATTGGTGGTCAACCCAACTAACAATCCTTGTGCATATTACATATGCTAGAAATTTGGGAGGTGCGTTATAGAAGACACTGCATTTGTAGATATATGATGATAAGTGGCATGATAGTTTGTTTGTGCAACATTGCTTTATGCCTCATGACAGGTGGTTGAAAGATCAAAGTCATCGTTTGCAATATCATTGGGTGTGGTCAGATGGTGCAGCATCGCAATTCAAGGCACGAAGACCTTTTTACTTTGTTGTCAGGTACCATCAATTGATAGGCTTGCACATGATGTGGAACTTCTCTGCATCGGGGCATGGAAAAGGGGAGCAGGATGGAGCTGGTGTTGTCATACCAGTCTGGTTGGCGAAGGACTGTCTTCCTACTTATTGCTTCCTTCAAGAACTAGAAACTTTGTTCACATTCCTAGTTCTAGATGAATTTCTTCCCTTCTGAGTCAACTCATAGAGAGGAAGTGCCTTAGTTGCAAACATATGTATAAATCTTTGCAATATAAATTAACATATCCCAAGAAACAACTCAAATCAATTACATTTGTTGGCACTATTGCTTATTGAACACACTTAATGTTATCATAATTTGGCCTTTTCAAAGTTATTCCTAGAGACAATATGTCCCAAAAGTTGGCCTTTCCATACCATAAATATTGATTTAAATGGGTCAGGAAAATCTGTTTCTCCTTGCACCTCTCAAAAACCATTTCTAGAAAGAGTAGATTCATTTCCTCAGTAGAGAAGATGTTGAAATCATCCATAAATATTTCAATGAAATTATGCAAAAAATCACTGAATATTTCCATCATACACATTTGAAAAGTGGATGTAGCATTATAAAGGCCGAATGGTATGACTAGGTACATGAATGCTCCCCATTTAGGGATGAACGTTTTTTTGCACGGTATTTTGGTGTGATCTTCAATTGATTGTAGCCACTATAACCATCCATAAAGCTATAGATCTCACGGTCAGTAATATTGCCTAGGAGAATATCAATAAATGGGAGTGGAAAGGAATCCTTGATAGTTTGAGCATTTAGTTTCCTATAGTCTACACAAACCCTAAACTTCCCATTCTTCTTTAGAACCACTACAATTGGGAATAACCAGCCACTGCTTGCAACCTCAATAACAAACCCTGCCTTCAAGAGATTTTCAATCTCCTCCTTGACCTTCTTAGCATAATTGGGGCTCATTTTGTATCTTTGCAGTCTCACTAGTCAATTTTGACGCACCTTTGGATCAACGCCTTTTAAATCAGCGTGTTTCCATGCGATTACATCCATATTTTTCAAAAAAAACTTTTTCCTTTTCTTTGATCTCTGGCTTCAAATGTTTGTTGATCTTGACCATTTTAGGATTCTCATATGTGCCAAGATTTCATTCTTCCACCTCTTGACCATCTGGGAACAACCAATTTGGACGCCCTGTTTTTTGTTTGGCTAGTGATTATGCTTTCTTTTCTATACAAATACATGTTGCTTATTCATAAAATGGATCACCTAGCTCTACCAGTCTAGGCTCCACCTCTGCTCTACTAGAAGTCTGATCTAAACTTTCTTGAGTGGGCTCTATTGTTGGTTTGAAATCAAACTTCTCCTAACCTGACTATTTTGGTTCACTCACATCTACTTGAATTGTCCTTTCCCTAGTGTTTGACTCAGCAAAGTAGTATGAGTACTGCTTCTTTCACCATTTAGCTTATTCTTTATCTATCAGCGCAACAATCAAATCGATCTCTGTAAGAGGAAAGATATTCATGGAGGCTAACTTCCTCTCAATTTTCTTGGTGCCATATTTCTTACAAAGCTCCTCTAGTCTAAGATCCTTTTCCAGATCCTTGTGTTGTCCATCTTAATTTGGATTCTTATGTTGGACCACTGGATTTTCAGTGCTTGGTTGGCATAATCATGCAGAACACTATCAATTCTGAGACATGGTTTGCCTAGAAGCATGCCATATGGTCCTCGAACATCCAAAACTAAGTAGCTGGTTTTGAATTTCTCTTTACCCACTATGATTTTCATATTCTCAACTAGACCTATGGATTGGACTATCCTATGGCCATCCATTTTTACTCTGAATGGTTCTAGTTTTAAATTGTGAATCCCCAATTTTTGCATCAGATGCTCTCCAAGGATATTAACTCTAGCTCCCCCATCTAGTATTACTTCAAGTAATGGTTTCCACTACTTTTTGAGCTTGTAATCAACCTGAATAACTGGAACCTCATCATCCTTATGGCTTCTAGGTCCACTACCCTTGCTTCAGCCTCTTCTTTCCTCTTCTGTCTAATGAACTTTGTGGCTTCTGATAATGTGCGTATAATGTCATCCAACTCATTATAAAGTTTTGGATTTTTTCACAAACCTTCACATATATCTCATCGTGTTCATTACCAGAGCTACAATCTAAGCTGGAAGATTTTTCCTCCATCTCACTACCATTGGGTTGACTTCCTCTATTTGGTAGGCATATTCTATAGTGGACTCTTTGATTGGTCTTTCACTAGCTCAATACCTCAAACCTCAATCAAGTCTCACCTGAGTTGCCTTACCTCTTCAACTAGGCTCACAATTGCAGCAATCATTGATTGCTGCAATTGATTCATTCAGTTCACTTGCTGCCATTTTCTCATCTAACTTCTTGAGTTGTTTCTCTACCTGAGCCCTTGAAGGTTGACGTTGTAGTTTTTGAATTTTTCTAGCATCCAAACATTTTGGTTGTTCTGGAATATTCTTAGCTAGATTTTTTAGCTCTCTTTGTTCCTTCCATTCATCCACTACTTTCTGTTTTCCTTTGTCCTCCATGTGGCTCTTTGCTGCCCCCACTTTTTTGCCTCAAGAGCCTGCCTTGTCTCAGGTTCTTCTCGAACTCTTCAATGACTACTCCCTTGCTTCTAGTCACTACCTTTACTCGCACTCATTTGGGTCTTTTCTGTTTAAACCCTTCTGGTTTGGCAGTATGCGGCCATTGAGCTACAAAATGGCCTTATTTATCGCAAGTATGGAAATTTAGAGTCCTTTTTCAAAGTTAGATCTTCCTCTACCCTTGCTAGTACTCCCTTGGTGCTTTCCTCTACCACCTCCAATACTCATGCTAGTCTCGTTCTCTTTGGAGCCACTTGCCCTCTCACTCTTTACTAGTTCTGTATTTGTCAGTGCGATCATAGATAAGTCTTTGCCTTTTTTGAAGTGATGAATCCTTATCGCACAATTGTTCCATACATGCCTGCAAGTTTTACAATACGTGCATTGAGAACATTCATATGACAAGTGATCTCTAGATCTGCAATGTGAACACCAGGTTTCAAGTTTGGTCACCAAAGTTTTGGTTTTTGTCATATCAACAAATTTTCTTGGACCTCCGTCTTCTTCATCCAAGATCCCTTATTTTTACTCTTTGCTTTATCATTTGAGTTGTTATTTGATGAACTAGAACTAGAGGTAGTTTTAAACTCTTCAGTGGTGGTCATCTTAGTGTCACTAGAATTCCTTCTACTCTTATGTCCCTTTTCCTTTTTTGCATGATGTTCCAGTTTGAACTCGTTGTACCAAACCATTGAATTTCTTTGTCGGGACCCCCTGAGCTTTTTACTTGTGAATCTACAAAGGAACCAACTCCCTTGGGGGGTCATTATATGTAAAACCTATACATCGTGTGCATTCAAGGAGTATTTATAAAACCCCTTACTTGTGAATTTTACACCAATAAAAGGGACCCTTTTCCTATTCAATTTGTAAATTTATTTTTAAGACCTTTTTTTCAACACCCTTTTGTATATGAAAATGTGAGAAAATATATAATAACATAATCCCTACTTTTGAACCCACGTGATAGGCATTACTTTATTGTAGTGACCCCCCCCCCCCCCCCCCCCCCCCTCCGAGGGAACCAAGCCCTCATTTTCTTTTTGGATGGAGGTTCATGTAGCTATCTGGTCAGCAATTAAATCTTTTCCACTTGATTGCAAATTTTAAAAAAAAACATCTTGTTTTATTTTGTGAAATTCACATAAATATCTTCATCTCCTTTGTCATTTGAATATTTGAGTGTGAATGCTTTGATCAACTTATTATATGTTCGGAGCTCGTGCGCTGGAGAATGGTAGTACCATTTTCAAGATTTTGTTTCAATGTGTGAGAAAAATAGTTTTTCCATTCACAGGCAACTCGTTTGGGTGGCACAACTACAAGAAACTAACCTAAAACCAATTGGGTGAAACATAGACTGAAACTAGAACTGGAATTGGATTATGTTTAGATCAATACAACTAGAATAAAGAGGAGTATGACCCATAGGATTGCTCCAAGCTTATAGGAAAAAGAGTACAAGAGCATAGGACAATAGCATGTCACTTCCAAGATATTCTCGAAATTATAGCTTGTCAAATGAAGTAATGTCCCCTATTTATAGGTGCCAAAATAGGTCTCTGACTGACTATCCACTATGTAGTTACTATAGTAATTGGCTCAGTAATTACCAGTCTAGCCCCGCTAGTCAGAATTCCAGCCTAGGGATTGTTCCCATCGTCTACAAGGTACTTGTTCAGATTTCATGAAAACTCTCTTAGAAGGTTTTGGCATACACACAATCAAGTGTTTAAGGATGTATGATAGGCTATATACATCAAAGTCTTAGGTAAAGGAGGTGGGTTTGTGTTGATGTTTTTGGGAGCCACCCATGGATAACCTTGCTCAAATTGAGCTCTGGTTTCAGGGTTGAGATTTGGGACCTTTGGAAAAGTTTATAGAGTGTTTGAGGTTGTACTTTGTCCCCAATTCACAATCCTAACATACACTCCTTGCTTGCCAAAATGTAGTAGAATATTCTTGGTATGCAAGTTGTTGAAGTCGTGGTTGTGCAAGTACTTCATGGTGAAGAGCGTTGCAAATTGGTAGAAGGTTGCCTATGAGCTACTGTACAATCCTTGACATGTGTTGAAACTCTCTGATAGTGGGCCTACTTCCATCATGATGGAACGCTTGAATCATGCTCAAGATGGCCTCCATTCCAAAGTCTAATGATAAGCATCTTCCTTTTGCTATGTTGTACAAGGTCTCAAGCTAGAGTCATGCCACGGTGCTCCAGTATGATAGCCACTACTTTTTCTAGCACTATATATAAAATTGGTTTACTTCTTGGATGGTCCTTAAGGATCTTTGCTGCATATAACCCTTCACTAATTTGAGGTTCCTACACATGAAATATGGAGAGCTCACCAAGAAGATGCAAGATAAGAGGGCCCGTAGTCTCATTAAAAGTCACAACCTCTGAAGCTTTCACTGAGGTCTAAATGATTGATGGAGTAGCTACATCCTCTTTAGTCTTGAAGCATTCGAAAGGGCCTTATTGTGAGACTGATGGGACTGGGGCATGCTACTTTCCACCCAATCGTGCCGTATATAGGCCCTTCCTAGCTAATAATACAGACCCCTTGTACCACATGTCCATCCTAGTCCTTGGCCTGTCATCCGATCTTACCCTATACCTGACTAATAATAGGGACCCCTTGTACCACATGTCCATCCTAGCCCTTGGCGTGCCGCCCGATCTTACCCTAGGCCTGACATTACTCCCACCTTGGAGAAGCATTTTTGTCATTGAAAATAAAAGTGGTTGTGTCTTCATAAGAGCACAATGTTTTCCATAGTGGCATCCTTCAAGGATCCAGTTGTCCATTTCACCAGAACACGATGTTGTAGGAGGTTCATTGAAATCAAATTAAGATCTTGATCTTCCACGTTGTTGTCCCTTTGCAACCGTCTTTGTGTAGCCGACCCCAACATAGTGTGTAAACTCCATTTAGAACTCACATGAGCATGCTAAACGAGTTATCACAACAAAGATGTACCCTAAAGAGTAACTCTTTTCACTTTCCATGAAAGTAACTGGCTAACATAAATCATTAGAAAAGTATGATTCCTTGACTTAATGTCTTCTCATCAATAAACAACCCCACCATAACTAAACACAAACATGCTCTGCCTTATGATAAGTAAACTCCAGCTAGAGTGATAGTTCTTTCTAATGGGATTGCTTCATGCTATCATGCATGCAAAATTTGTTATTGGTTATTTAAAACAAGCTTTGATACAGAAGAGAGTTAGGTATACATTTGACTATTTAGAACTAATTGGATGGTTGTAGAAACATTTACATGACTAATTACATCCTTACTCAGTCCAATTCAACTATTTCATGGAATCTTTACAGATCCCATTGAGGATTGCATTTTGTTCTCAAGAGCAATTAAATTCCTATATTTCACCACCTGTTGTAGCACGATATCGAGATGACAACCTCACGTTCATAGACGATATTTTGACATAAACCACTTGATCCAAACATCGTCGGTGCCGTCTATGCAAGACCATTCAAATTAAAAAAAAGAGGATTTTGGTGCTCTCGGGTAGGTTGTCGTTGGATTTGGGTTACACTCAAGTTGCCTAAAGAGCTATCTTTTTTGGTATATATGTGGTATGTGAAGAGTGGATATCAACTTCATAGAATACATTGAGGTAGTCCGGGGCAGGCAACAAGAACAGCGGCCTCTAAACACCCTTAGAAGCTCCCGTGCTGCTCAATTGGGGCTCGAGAAAGCACAATCAGAGACAACAACAACCCACAGCCAGAAACCAAAGAAGAAAAGGGGCACCACCTAGTTGTAGATGCGAACTAGGACGCACGTGATATCTCCTTGTACTCAAACGCACAAAGAGAGGGGAATGCAAGATAGCCACACACACCAAACAAAAACATTCACCACACGAGAGAGAGGTAAAGAGCACAAATCAACTTGAGCAACTTAGTCTTAGCCTTAAAGACTAGATGCACACAAAGCTTGATGAGAGATAGAGGGACAACACAAAACTTGACCTTGTTGCCAATACACAAATTGTCTTAGGGTCATGGGAGCCCTCTCACCGAGCACCCTCTTACAATTTACCTTTTAGGCAAACAATTCAACAAGCCCTCAAACCACCAAGCATGAAATGGCACAACAAACTTCAAGGACAATATACCTTCAACCACCTGATGAGCCAACTTATCAAGTCAATTTGGAGAGAAGAGTCGTAGTTGCAGCATACAATTGCACCCAAAACTATGAATCTTATTTATAGACAAGAGTAGGTTACAAGTGTGATTGCAGAGTATAGTATCACTCCACTCCTCTAGATGGCATAACTAACTTCAAGCTTCTCCATGCACCTATGTGTAGTGATGGAATAGAGCACTCACAATGCACACACTCTACACAACTAGGCTTGAAGAGTGGTGTGTTATGTGTTGAGAATGGTGTGGTGTAGTGTGATCATGTGATGATTTACAAGGGAGCTCTATTTATAGGTTTTAGAAGCTCCGATTAGGATTATGCCTAATCAAGTTTATTTGAAGGAATAAAAGATTATGAATATTTTTATTTTTTTTAATGAGGGTGGGTCTCTCTTGTCCTTTGAGTCACATGGATGTGGGCTCAAGGGAAGAGAATTATTGAGGATGAAAGGAGAGAGGATTGAGTGAATAATTTGGGAGTGCCTACTCTAGTAGAGGGTGCATTTTACAATAAGATTAGTGGTTAGTAGTTAGTAATTATCACTACAAAATATTTATAAAATCATTCACCAAATGGTGAGATATATGATGAGAAAAGTTAGAGAAGGGATGAGCTTGTAAAGAGAGGTTGAAGCTTGGAGAAGTTTACATTCACCTCTTTACAGCACCGGTAGAAGAAGCGGTCAGCATGGCGAAGTAACGCGTGTCAATGAAGCTACATTATCTTCAAACCTTGGAAAATTTATGATAAAGCCTTCATTTGCAGAGGTTAACCTTGGATTTTTGCTGATTTTTTGAAGTTCCTTACAAAGCTGAAGAGAGTATGGTAATATGGACATATATGTAGAGAGAAAGGGGGACACATAGGGTGTAGAAATGGAGGATGAAGGCTATGGAGGTGTGAGAGAAGTGTCTTTGGTGAAGAGGGTGAATTAAGACATGGGAGTTGCAGGTTTGGGAGTGGGAAGGAGAGGGAGGAGTGTGTGTGAAAGAGGAAAATGATAAAGTGGAAGAGGGAGTGTGGCTGGATAGCATGGGCAAACTAGGGTCCACCAATAAAATCATAGCTCACAGCTCGTAGCTCAAAAAAATATGAAAAAATTTGAGGTGAAATTTCAGCTCACGAGCTACAACTTTTGTTTGTATCACCTTTCCAAATTCGGGGAGCATGTGATTTTTAAAAATTCAACAAAACCGACTGTTTTTTCCACTACACAAGGTCTTTGTGAGGTCCTTCTTTGGATGATTCTTTTGAATACCTCCAAGAGTGAGCTCCCCATGGTGCATGCATGCATGACACATACCCTTGACCTTATTTGGTAGGTCTATAATTGAAGATATTGTTGAGATCATGATATAAGTGAATAGTACAACTAAGAAAATCAAATATTTAGGGGTCTAAAAAAATATGTACATGTCAAATATAAATAATATAGGTGGAAAAAATATAAAGGGGTCAAAATAAATCTCTCTCATTATAATTCTACCATAAAAAGATGAATAGTTTTGGTGTTCTAATTTATGAGAGTAAAAGAGAATAGATGTAGGAAGGAAAAATCACAATAGTGAAAAAATATACACATAAATAAAACTAGTTTTTTTGGATTTTTGTTGAGATGGAGTTACACCAAAAATAAGAGAAGCTTGCATGAAATTATTTTTATATGGAATAAAGAGTATGCAAAATGGTAAGAAAAAATATGTTAATGGTGAGTCAATGTACATAGAATAAATAACACACCATAGGTAGAAATATTTAAATAAATACCAAAATAATTATGAAAAATCCTTTTATTTAGGCTCTATATACAATGAAATATTTACACACAAATGGGCCATAATATACTTATATTTTTTATTTTTTTGGCTCAACTAGCCCAGTGATTAGCTAATTGAGGGTTTTTAAGATAATATGGAGAAAGTCCCTAACTCACACACGCCTATATACAGTGAAATGATAGGGATAACCAAAATGTTTGAGTGATTTGATAGGGTGAGGTAGCTTACTATGGCAATTATGGAAAACCAAAAAACAGCTATCAACATTTATGTACATGTTAGGTGCATAGATGTGGCAAGCATGTATAGGTAAATTGGTGTGTAGGCTGACCTAAAAGTGATGCATTTTAGAGCCAAGGAGGAACATCATTGTAACGTAGTGATTAAAGAGAGGGGATCGGTAAAAAAAATATTTGCTAGACGATAGGTTAGGCTCTTGAATTTGGTTTGGAAGTGTTAACTTATTTGGGATCTCTCTTAGGATTAGGTTTCTAAGTTAATGTGGTATTTCTATGTGGAGTGATAATTTCTTGATGATAATTAAAGAGGGTTCTTTGAAACGCCCCCGCCCCCCAACAAAAAAAAAAAAAAAACACACACACACACACACACACACACAAAGTAGCTTTGCTTAAGTGAAAATTTGTTGTTGGCTATTTAAAACAAGAAACAGAAGAGAGTTAAGCATGCATTTGACTATTTAATGTGAGGCATTGATTGCTTGGAAATCACTATTGAAACCACAACCCAATATAGTTTGTTTTGGAACCACGCTTCCTTTTTGGCCTGCCCTAAGGGCAAAGGCTATAGAGATCACTTCTCTTTTTGCTGACTAAAATAGAAAAAAAATCGGGTTATATTTTTAAGAATTTTTTGATAGATCGAAAACGTTGATTGGTTGAAATAAGATAGTGGGCACTCATTTAGATGACCAGTGTGTAAATCTAATGATGGATTTGTTTTATTCACTCTCTTGGTAGTTTGGTAGTGGAGCACTTTTGAGGCGTGTGCGCTCTAGCCTCTTGAGTCTCTCTCTCTCTCTCTCTCTCTCTCTCTCTCTCTCTCTCTCTCTCTCTCTCTCTCTCTCTCTCTCTCTCTCTCTCTCTCTCTCTCTCTCTCTCTCTCTCTCTCTCTCTCTCTCTCTAAATTTTTCTTGTTCTCTTACTAAGGCCCCTGTCAGACAGGACATCTCTCTAGCTTAGCTGGACAAATCCGTGTAGTTGCCTTCGTTTTCTGTTGTCACCACACATCTGGCCGTCTATGCACTTCTACCTCTCTATGGCATGCTTGGTCATGACCATTTCGAGCTCCAGGATGGGCGGCCTCACCCCCTTGCCCATATCTCATCCTACGTTGTTGTTCGGCCATACAACCTGCGTAGAGGGCTTGGCCGTCCGCGCAATAGACGAGTAGTGCCTTGCGCAACTCCTGCAACACTAGAATGGTTCTCGGCGTCCTCCTTCAGGACCGACTCTCTCTCTCTCTCTCTCTCTCTCATTTTTTTGAGATGTTCTATGCACTCTCTGCCCAACACTACAGTGGTTGCCAAGGCTGCCAGCACAACCATGTCATTCTGTGGCTTCCAATCCTCCTTGTTGAGGCCATGGATAGGAGGATGGACTTGCATGAAACAATCATTGATGTACTGAACAGAGAGGTTTCCCTAACATCTCTAGCTTGTAGTTCATTCAGGTTCGGAGCTCTCTCTCAAGGCCTGCTGATGTTCAGAGGTGAGGCAGTGGGCTGCCTTGAGGTTAAGGAAGTGTCAAAATTATTTTTAGAGCTCAACAAGCAAAGGGATCAAAACTCGAGGGTCCACGGATAGGTCACCACTCCCATTGACATGAAAGTTGTCAACCTTGAGAGGAAATTGGTGGCGTATGCACATTTTTGTGGCACAAGTTTTTCTGTGTGAGTTTTTGTAGAGTCTCCTTATATTGAGCTTTTATGTGCTCTGCTCTACAGGTGGGGGAAATGAAGAAGCTAGTGGAGGAAGGAAAGGTGAAATATATAGGGCTATCCGAGGCTTCGCCATCGACCATACAACGGGTTGATGCAATTCACCCCATTAGTGCAGTCCAGCTGTGGTCACGTGATGTGGAGAACAACATCATACCCACGTGCAAGTGGTTTCATCTTCTCTCCACGCTTGTTGCTAATCTTTTTGCAAGATGATGATGTATTTGTCCAATAGGTAAATACACAAGACCAGATCTTCTTCATGTGGTGATGTAGCATTCCAATGGTTTTCTGTTGTGTCTATCGCAGGCTACGGTGAATATGGTAGGGTTTTGGGCAGATCCAAGCAAGAAGGTGTGGTGGAAGAGCTGAATCTAGCAAAGAAGGTGCTGAGGGGGATGGGAGACAATGTGGAGTCAGGGCAAGTGGGTTGGGCGGCGGTGAACAGCTTCGGTGGCATAGCAAAGGAGGGATTTGAGAGTTCTGGCGGAGACGAGTATGAGCAGCGGTGTGCCATTGCTGGAAAGGCTACCAGAGCATGTGGATGAGAAGAGCTTAGGGTCACTGATGTATGTGAGGATGGTAGTCCTACTCTATCAGTATAGTCTGAAGAAAGGGGAGGAAGTGCCACTGTTGAAGGATGGGGAGGAAGCTGGTGGGGAACCTGAGGAAGCTGCAGGACAACGAGAGTGCAGAGGGCGTGCTTGTGTGCATCGTACCTTTTGCATTTGTTGGGTCATTGGGATGAGTCTTCTATGATGTTGTGGCTTCTATTTGGCCTAGCTTGGATGCATACCAGTTTCAAATGGCGCTGGATCTTTTCCTCTTCATTCAAAGGCAGTGCCATTATATTCATGAGCCACCCTATTGCAAGCAGAGTAGCCCTTCTTGATATCTACAGTCAAGCCTGAAGCCTATTTGCGTCTCTTTGGCAATGAAGATACACAGAATTTCATTTCACTTGGAGAGTGGGCCTCTCTTTGGGCACATGTAGCAAGTCATTTGGATGGATCGACTTCTTACCTTAGCTGAGCTTGAGTGGAAAAGAGAAGCAACATACGAGTGCTATAAGAGGAAAGCCACACAGACAAAGGAGAAGCTTGACAAGAAACTGAAGGACAAAGGCATCAATGGGGGAGATCTTGTGCTAAGGTATGACAATCGACTCGATAATCGTTTTGATGCCAAATTTGAAACAATATGGCAGGGGCCATACATAGTCAAGAAGGCTTTCAATTCAAGTTACTATCAACTTATGGACTTGAATGGGAAAGAGCACTCCAGGAAGGTAAACGGCTATCGCTTGAAGCCTTACTTGAGTCGCCTTCTACCAAAGGATCTACCAAAGCAAAAGGCAACTATCCCATGTAAGTATTGTTCCATGAAGCATGAGTGTAACACAAACCAAAATTCCAAGGGGCCAAACAATGAAGATCTTGTCAAGGACTCTGAAGCACTCTCTTTGGAAAAGATTCTTTATGATGGTACATGAATATACCATCATCTTGGGGGAGGGCTAATGATAGCCATTTTTTGGCTCTCTGTGATTGCCATAGTGAGTTATCCCCCCCTATCAAATCACTCAAACACTGTGGTTACCCTCACCCTTTCACTGTATATAGGTGCGTGTGAGTTAGGGGACTTTTCCCATATCTCCTTACTGAAATAAAAAACCCTCAATTAGCTAGGCATTGGGCTAGTTGAGCCAAAAAAATAAAAAAAATAAAAAATATAAGTATATTATGGCCCATGCGTATGTAAATATTTCTTTGTATATAGGGCCTAAATAAATGATTTTTTCATAATTATTTTGGTATTTATTTAAATATTTTTACCTAGGTGTGTGTTATTTATGCTCTGTACATTGCCTCACCATTGCCACAATTTTTCTTACCATTTTTCATACTCTTTATTCCATATAGAAATGTTTTCATGTAAGCTTCTCTTATATTTGGTGTAACTCCACCCCAACAAAAATCCAAAAAAACTAGTTTTATTTATGTGTATATTTTTTCACTATTGTGATTTTTCCCTTCCTACATCTATTTTGTTTTTTTTTCTAAAAATTAGAACACCAAAAATATTTATCTTTTTATGATAGCCTCATAATGAGAGAGATTTCTTTTGACCCCTTTATATTTTTTCCACTTATATTATTTATATTTGACATGTACATATTTTTTTAGACCCCTCAATATTTGATTTTCTTAGTTGTACTATTCACTTATATCATGATCTCAACAATATCTTCAATTATAGACCTACCAAATAAGGTCAAGGGTAGGTGGCATGCATACATGCACTATGGAGGGCTCACTCTTGGAGGTATTCAAAAGAATCATCCAAAGAAGGACCCCACAAGGACCTTGTGCAGTGGAAAAAAACGGTCGGTTTTGCTGAATTTTTAAAGTTCACTTGCTCTCCGAATTTGAAAAGGTGATACAAACAAAAGTTGTAGCTCGTGGGCTGAACTTTTGCCTCAATTTTTTTCATAATTTTTTGAGCTACGAGCTGTGAGCTATGATTTTATTAGTGGACCCGAGTTTTCCCATGCTATGCAGCCACACTCTCTCTTCCTCTCTCTCTCTCTCTCTCTCTCTCTCTCTCTCTCTCTCTCTCTCTCTCTCGTGTTTTAGTGTATGAGAGTGTTCCATTGGTGTTAGGGTTAGTGTAAATTCCTTGCTTGTTTGTGGGTTGCTCTAACGATTCTCCTCTTTTGCGTCCTAGTTCACTCTTAAACTAGGTGGTGCCCCTTGTGTAGTTGGGATTTGGCTGGGGGTTTGTTGTATTGGTTTGTGTTGTGTTGTGCCCCAGCCCCATTGAGCAGCACGGGAGCCTTGAAGGGTGTCTAGAGGTTGCTCTTCTTGTTGCCCGCCCCGGACCGCTTCAGTAGAAACACTGCAGAACACCAGCAGGAAGAAACATGGGACATGAAACCATGACATATATGAGAAAGAAGCTGGTGACGAGCCTGTTGGTAGCCATAGAGTCAATTTCCTACCATGAGTAAGCACATCTATGTACAAATGGAACCAAAGAGTACAGATAAGCTATATACAAAGAAGTAACATACCAAAATCTATTTATTTTGCTTCAATCCGTCGGCTCATGCAGCTAGCATGCAGATAACAGGTAACATTACTACAACCCTCTTAGTGGAGAACAAGCCATTCAATACAAACATGCAAAATCTGAAAAGGGCAGCAAGACCACAGCTGTAACCAAATTGCCATCGTTAAGAAGATCGCTCATTACCATGACACAGTATAGAAAGCTACATACAATCGCACGACAGCAAAAGGGCATCCTCGACCACCCCAGCAATTACAAGCAAAAGCACCCAGAACATCCTTGGACTCTAACCTGCACAAATTTATTTCCGTAATGCCTCATATTTTACATACTCTCCTTTGAGAAGGGAAAAGTTCTACATCCAAGAGTCCAATTCCACAGATACCAATGGATACCTGTAGGGATAAAAAGTCCCCTAAAAATTGATAATGAGCATCAATGGTTCTAGGCAAAGAATTTACAAAATTTAACAAGGCACTACCATCACCATGCGCTCACAAGAAGGCCAAAACCAAACAGACCACCTGAGATTGTGTCAAAGAGCCCACTCTGTAAATGCCGAAAACCATCAAGGCAAGGCTAAAACCATATGTATATGAGGGTGTTCCTACACACATTAACAATTCTTCTGGCTGTAAAGCCTCTTGACCATAGACCAAGTGAAATGGTGTGAACTCCGTGGCTTCCCTATATGTGGTTCGATACACCCACAAGGCACCATCCAAGAAGTCATCCCACAACTTTGTCTTGTTTTTCACCATCTTTCTAATGATGCCTGCAATGACACCATTAGCTTTTTCTACCAAACCATTTGATTGGGGATAGTAGGGTGTACTGTGACGATGTAGAATGTGAAGTTCAATCCCTTTCTAAACCCTGGACCATTATTAGAAACAATTTCCAAAGGTGTGCCAAATCTACAACAAATGTGAGTGTAGACGAATTTGCTCACTGTCCTCTCATTTACCTTTGCCACACTTTGTGCTTCCACCCACCTAGTCATATAGTCTACAGCCACTAGAATGTAGAGTTTACCATTTTTTGTCCTAGGCAGAGGACCCATAGCATCAATGCCCCACTTTTCAAAGGGTCCATTTGCAAGCACGATTTGCCTTGGACCATAAATCAATCTTCTATTTCCATTTATCTGACAATTGTGACAGCTTTTACACCAATGTTGAACGTCCACATGCAAGCTTGGCCAAACATACCCTGCAAGCAAAATCTTCTTCATAGTTGATTCTTGGGCAAAATGACCACCACATGCCTCTTCATGCAAACCTTTTAGAATGGCTGGAATTTCCTCGATAGTTGGTACTCTTCTGCACACTTTATCCTTCCCTCTTTGATAGAGGGAGCCTTCTTGGAAGAGATACATGCTTGCCTTCTTCATGAGTCTCCTCTTCTGAGCTTTCGTGAAGTCTTGTGGAAACTCACCCTCCAAAATGTAGCCAATGATGGGAGCCAATGACTCCAATCCCTGGTACCTCGGTTGCTTCACAGCAGCCGCCACCATGATGACCTGCACTTCTCTCTCAACACATGTAACTGCTTGTTGTGCAAGTAAATCGGCATCTTCATTTTGTTTCCTCGGAATATGATATAGTTGCACTTCTTCAAACTGATTAAACATCTTACGAATGGCATGAACTTTTGTCCTTAAGATTTTATTCTTGCATGCCCAAATGCCTAAAATCTGTTTAACAATGAGAAGTGCATCTCCCTTTACCATGAGACGTTTTATCCCTTGGCCAATGCACATCTTCAAACCATGAAGTAGTGTGTCGTATTCTGCTTCATTGTTGCTAGTTGAACCTGGTAGATTGACCTTCTCTTTCATGACCACCTCTCCACTTGGGTTGAGCAACACTAGCCCTCCCCCTGCTTTTCCTGTGGCTCGACGAAAAGCTCCATCAAAGAACAAGGTAAAAGCATTAGGAATACTTTTTGGAGGTGGCAATGGTAGGGTCTTTACTTCAGGCACCTTAATCTCCTTTTCATGCACCCTATAAGTGAGAATCCCTGCCAATTGTGCACGCACACTATCTTCTACCTTGAAAGAGTATTGAAACTCTTGCAACTCCATAATCCACTTTGAGATCCTAGTACTAAGATTCATTTGAGATGACACCCAAGGGAACAAATTTTCTTCAGTGAGAAGTACAAAAGGTTTTGGTAGCAGGTAGGATCTAAACTTTCTCACCGCAAACATGAGAGAAAGCATCATGAGTTCTGCTTCTGTGTAGTCTCTCTCCAAAGCATTCATGACCCTACTAGCAAAGTAGATGGGCCGCATCCTGGTACTATAGGGATCTTGTTGTAGCAAAAGTGCACCAATTGTTTCTTTCCCAGCACTAGAGCTAACAAAGAATGTGTACTCCCAACAAGGAGGCATGAGTGTTGGTAGCTCTAACAAAATGGCTTTAATGTTACAAAAGTACTCTTCAAGCTCATCAGACCATGCAAATTCTACTTGTTGTGTCAACTTTTGCAAAGGGTGAAGTAGCTCCGAGGCTAAGTGAATGAAGCGTGACATATACTTCACCTTTTGAATGAATGAGATGACCTCCTTAAGACTCTTAGGTGATGGTAGCTCAATAAGAGCCTTTGCCTTTGAAGGATCCACTTCAATGACTTTGTAAGAAACTTTATGACCAAGCAAGATTACTTCATCCTCACCTATATGGCACTTGTCGGGGTTGAGTTGATCTCCCATGTCGTAGAGCTTCTTTAAACCTTCTTCTACCCTTTGTAGATGCAATGATTTTGAGCTATAAATACAGAAATCATCAATGAACACCATATTCATGATTTCAATGACTTTCCAAAGAATGCTTGAAACACCATATTCATGAAACGTTGGAATGTTGCAGGAACATTTGTCAGACCAAATGGCATGACTCTAAAAGCATAACAACCCCAAGGAGTGATAAAGGTTGTTTTCAATTGATCCTCCAATGCAATCCCTAGCATTCTTTCATCTTCCACTTTTTGGTTCTCTTGGGAACCTACCTCCTCCAAACCTTGACAAGAGGTCTCTTGGTTGGTTGGCTTAAACCTTACCCCCATGACTTCGATGGAAGACTCCTCTTTAGTAATGCTGCCGCTACTTTCTTCTTCTGAAGTGTTATCGGTCCAACCTTCTTCCGTCTCACTTTGAGATGATTCTTCATGGAGCTCCTCTTGGCGTTGCTCCTTCATGTCAAAGACAACCTTCTTATGATTGTCGTTCCTGCAAATTAGCTTTCCACTCTCCCAATCCTGCAAAGCTCGCATTTTCATTAGCCATGGTCTTCCTAGGATAAATGGATAACCACTTCCCTTGGTCGACATAACATAAAAATCCACCGCTTTCTTAATGCCAAAGGCCTCTACAAAGACATTTTTACAAATGCCTACACACCTAGCCTTGCTATTGTTTGCCATCTTGACTTTGATTTCAGGTGTCTCATGGATGTGCATGCCTAGTCTTTGCATGAGTCCCTCTGTCATGATGCAAATTTGTGCACCCCCATCCACTAGACCTTTCCTAACCAATCTTCCTTTGATGTAACAGTCTAGCACCGGTGTAATGTCCTCATTCATTTCAGCTTGTGCAATCTTTACAACAGGCACACTCTCTTTTACCTTTCTCCTAGTGCTAACTGACCTTGTTAAATCCCTCCTAACTTGTGGACATAATGCAAGAAATTGAGTCCATGAAATATCAGGACCCTTACCTCTCATGTCTTCCAACAAGTTGTACGAAGCCATACCATGTCCAAGAGGGAAGTCTTGGAGGTTGATACGACGTCGAGTCCTCTTGGTTTCCTTGGTCTCCTTTGCCTTTTTTCCTTGTCCATGGTCACTCTGTGATGTGACTCCTTCTTTCTCTTTACCTTTCCCTTGGCCACGCTTAATGCCATTGGCTTCCATGTCAACCTCATTTGAATTTGTCACCTCTACCACATGCACATTTGGATCTGGCAAAGGTGGAACTCCTTCTACCCCTTGTGGAGGTGGTCTTGGTCCATTTGGCCTTTGTAGAAGCCTTAGTTGTTGACCAGCTCCTTCTCCTGCATTCATCACTGGGTAATTCAAGTTAGGTCTCCCTGGCTCTCCACGGGGCCAAGGACAATTATACATCCCATGTCCAGACTCTCCGCAATTCCAACATTGCAAGACTCTCCTAGTTCGTGGCTCTCTCTCTTCTGACTTCTTTGCTTGTCCCTTTGGACCTACAGCTTGTGCAAGGTGAATTGACAGGCTGCTTAAAGATTCATTTAACTTCTCAATCACTTCATCCGTTACCTCAGGAAGCTCCCTAGATGTTGATGCTTGTGACTTACCTTTGGGTCTAAGACCTTCTATTGGAACCTCTCCCCTTAAGCACTTGAGTTTCCTATACTTCTCAGCAGCCCTAGTTTCCACTTCATCAAAAGTAGCAGGTGCACCCGCCTCAACTTTTACCTTAAGGTCAGGAAAGAGTCCGGCTATGAACCTCTCCTTCTTTAAAAATTTTGCACCATCACCAGGGTTAGCAACATTTCGTATCCATAGAGCCCAAAGACGTAGAAACTCTTGCTTGTACAAGTAGTAGTCATCTAAGTCTTTTTGCTTATGAGAAACAATGTCTTGCCATAGTTTTTGAGTGTTTTGGGGATCAAAGAAGTATCTCTTAAAACAATTCAAAACTTCTGTGTAATTCCCCTTAATTTCCTCAGGCAAAGAGTCAAACCAAGTACTAGCATCTTTCCTAAGGACCACCTCAAACATTTCTACACGTTCTTGATCAGTTACTATCCTCTTGATACGGCAAGACATCTTGAAATTTGCTAAAAATAATTCTGCATCCTCTCCAGGCTCTCCAAAGAAAAGAGGATATCCTGACATTTGGCGTTGGCTCTCCATTATTATGAAAGATTACAACACGAGTTACAATAAGGGATACAATAGAGATTTAGAACCACTCGCCTGCAAATGAAGAAGTAAGAAAATACCACTCTAGGTTTTCTTCTTCAGCTATCCAAGCTTCAATGAGGTCTCGATTTGTTTGATCAAAACAAAAAGGTAGACTATTGATGAGCTCTAAGAAGGGTTGAAATTCTTCAAAGCTAAGGCGATAAACAGAAATCTCTAGAACTTCATTTTCTGGATCCAAAAGAGCAACCACGTCCCAAGTGATAAATTGCACTTGCTCTACAATTCCCAACGCACAAGCGGTTTGTATAAAAACTAGATCTTCATGCTCGTCGAAGGCCGTGAGAAAGTAGCAATTGACTAGGAGCTCCTTTCCTTCGAGCTCCACACAGTCGGAGTGAGGCAACCTTCTCACAATTCCATAAAGAACATCCTCATCAAGTCCAATCAAGTTTGCAAGATTTAAAGACTCCACTTGTGCTACAAAATTCCTGGACAAAAACTCCTTAGGATTATGGTTAAATCATTCAAAAGCATAAAGAGATTTACAATGTCTCTATGAACAAAGTGTCATAGAAAGTAGCGAAGGATGAGAATTTATACAAACTTGCAATCTTCTCTATGCTCTCTTTATTAAGACAAGCTCTGAATAGCTCCCTATCTCCTTTGTTGAAAGCGAAAGGAAGACTATTAATAAGACGCAAATGAGGGAAAAATTCACCAAATGTGAGTCTATGAAGCATGAACTCTGGCCGCAAGTTTCCTGAAGAGTCTTCCTCAATGGTGAAATGCACTCGCCAAACGCCAAATTTCACTCTATTTACCAATCTTAGGGCACACAC
The DNA here is from genome assembly GCF_014529385.1 of Adiantum capillus-veneris. Lineage (NCBI taxonomy): Eukaryota > Viridiplantae > Streptophyta > Polypodiopsida > Polypodiales > Pteridaceae > Adiantum > Adiantum capillus-veneris. The sequence goes on from NC_140953.1 coordinate 128,705,463, forward strand.
TAGTTGGATGAATGCGCGGTCTTCCTTAGTGCCCAACAACAAGAGGAAAATGGAATCCACGCGTAGGACCTTTCGTCTTAACTTCACCACCCTCTTGTTATGAGGGAGACGCCTTACTACTTGCTCCTGCAACTCAATTGGTAATAGAGCTAGCTTTCTAAGGATTGAACTTTCACTGCACACACATTCCCTGTTAGAACAAATGATCTTTTTTTGTTTCTTGTAACAACTTGGACAAAGAAAAAACAAACATACACACTATTTTGCCGGGCTGCACTTCATTTTAAAATAAAATGAACACATGTACATCAAAAGAAGTGTGGTAGTTGATGAGAGGTAGAATGACAGGGTTTGGTGATGCAAGAATTTCTCCTACTCTTTGGGCACCAAACATGAACACCATTCGTTGTTGAAAATGGATCTTTCTACTAATTGCAACGTTTATTCTAATGTGTGGAGTAAAATGAAAGGGAAAAACCTCTATTCCCGGGCCATTATCCATGGCCTATGCATGTCCTAATGCTTAAAATAACACAAAAATATAGTCGTCCAAGCTAATATTGTACCTAATGAGAGGCAAAATAAAAGGATTTAGCGAAGTGTTTATCTCGACTAACCTAAGAGGACCTAAAATCCTACGAATTACCCGTTGAAATTGCAACTTAGTACTAACAATTATGTGTATCTTTTGCCTTGGAATGGGAATGAAAGGATCATACAAACTCTCGTGATTCATGCAAACTACTTGACTATGCTAAAAGTTGATCCTACACAAAAACATACGCAAGTTGTTTTCCTCAGTGGGGGCACCAATTTGAAGCGGTCCGGGGCGGGCAACAAGAAGAGCAACCTCTAGACACCCTTCAAGGCTCCCGTGCTGCTCAATGGGGCTGGGGCACAACACAACACAAACCAAAACAACAAACCCCCAGCCAAATCCCAACTACACAAGGGGCACCACCTAGTTTAAGAGTGAACTAGGACGCAAAAGAGGAGAATCGTTAGAGAAACCCACAAACAAGCAAGGAATTTACACTAACCCTAACACCAATGGAACACTCTCATACACTAAAACACGAGAGAGAGAGAGAGAGAGAGAGTGAGAGAGAGAGGAAGAGAGAGTGTGGCTGCATAGCATGGGAAAACTGGGGTCCACTAATAAAATCATAGCTCACAGCTCGTAGCTCAAAAAATTATGAAAAAATTTGAGGCAAAATTTCAGCCCACGAGCTACAACTTTTGTTTGTATCACCTTTTCAAATTCGGAGAGCAAGTGAACTTTAAAAATTCAGCAAAACCGATCGTTTTTTTCCACTGCACAAGGTCCTTGTGGGGTCCTTCTTTGGATGATTCTTTTGAATACCTCCAAGAGTGAGCCCTCCATAGTGCATGTATGCATGCCACCTACCCTTGACCTTATTTGGTAGGTCTATAATTGAAGATATTGTTGAGATCATGATATAAGTGAATAGTACAACTAAGAAATCAAATATTGAGGGGTCTAAAAAAATATGTACATGTCAAATATAAATAATATAAGTGGAAAAAATATAAAGGGGTCAAAAGAAATCTCTCTCATTATGAGGCTATCATAAAAAGATAAATATTTTTGGTGTTCTAATTTTTAGAAAAAAAAACAAAATAGATGTAGGAAGGGAAAATTCACAATAGTGAAAAAATATACACATAAATAAAACTAGTTTTTTTGGATTTTTGTTGGGGTGGAGTTACACCAAATATAAGAGAAGCTTACATGAAAATATTTCTATATGGAATAAAGAGTATGAAAAATGGTAAGAAAAATTATGGTAATGGTGAGGCAATGTACAGAGCATAAATAACACACACCTAGGTAAAAATATTTAAATAAATACCAAAATAATTATGAAAAAATCTTTTATTTAGACCCTATATACAAAAAAATATTTACATACGCATGGGCCATAATATACTTATATTTTTTATTTTTTTTATTTTTTTGGCTCAACTAGCCCAATGCCTAGCTAATTGAGGGTTTTTTATTTCAGTAAGTAGATATGGAAAAAGTCCCCTAACTCACACGCACCTATATACAGTGAAAGGGTGAGGGTAACCACAGTGTTTGAGTGATTTGATAGGGGGGGATAACTCACTATGGCAATCACAGAGAGCCGAAAAACGGCTATCACTACGTAGAGTTCTGCCCAGAGTTTCTTGTCATGTAAGTCCTAAGTAGTTCTATGCTGAGTTTTGCATGGAAGCTTTCGTGTTTGATTTTTATGAACACGAAGGGTTGGAACCACTTAAGATAGCCTTAGCACATGAAAAAAAAGGTCAGCAAGCAGAGGAAGCTTCTTTCTTACTTGTTGAACTGGATGAATGTAAAGAGCACATGAGGGCATTGACCGCTGAATGAGCAAAGATGGTGAGAAAAAGATAACTGTGAAATGTCAAGGATGGAATCTTCTGGATTACAAAGACGAAGGGATCCAATGGCCGCTAGTGGAGGCAGGAGTTGGATTCTAAGTACTGAACAGCAAGCTGCGGCCTTAGAAGGTGCATTATGTGATTGCACCATTGTGATTTTCCACATTGTTACAAAGGTATGTAATTTGCATTATAGTCAACATGTGATTTTTTTGTTTAATTTTGTGGGCCATGATGTGTTAAACCTTATTATTTTTTGGTAAACTCTATTCTCTATACAAATTCCTTAGCCAGAGGCTCTACTTCACATACACTTCATGTACTTGCTCATGTTTTACCTTATGCACTTCTCATGTATTTTCTTATTTTGTATCTTGTAGACAGGCCTTGTGATTTTATCACTTGTTTTATTTGTTCTTTTAATTAGTACGTTTGATATTTTTAAACTTTTATATTTTAGTTGAGCTAACTACAATTATGAAGTCTTTTTGTTAATTTATTGCTTTCTAAAAGAAGCCTTACAAGAGAGTTGGGTTCCGCATACTTTCAATGTTTTTAGTGATGATTATTGAAACTTACCTTAAATGTTATTTCAGTTTTAAAATGGTAAATGGATCTTTTTATTCCATCTTCATTTCACATCCTAACATGTCTTTACTTTTATTTCATTCTATTGTTTTTAGAATGTTAAAGTGAAGCTTTATCTTGCATAATTCTATAGATACACACACACATATTGATGAGTTCTTTTTATTTCACAGCCTCACATGGCTTGACTTTTCTTGCATTTTATAAATTAATTATAATCAATATTGGAGATTGTCTCACTAAGCAATCGTCGATTGAATTTCCTTCTCTCAAAGAAGCGAAACGATAAAACTAGCATAAATTTGTAAGATTTTTGAATTGTTTTATCACATATTTCATCGTTTTTCTTCCCTTTACCATGGTTTGCAATTGGATAGTCTCCGTTTTCAATCGGCTCAAGGCTTGAGGCAATTATTTCTCAAGAATTGAATTTTCAGTTAAACTCAGCCTACTGACTTTATCACTTTCTTATTTTTTTAGAAAGACACCGTGACCTTTTCACTTGTTTCATGTATAAATAGAACCTATTGAATAGTGTAAAAAATACTTACATGCTCATTGAATACAATTGTAGTGGGTGTCTCGGGACAATATGTTTTTTTAGCATACTTCAAATGAAACGATTGATTATATGCATTGAAAATTTTTCTCATTGGTGGATAAAAGAGTGATGTCAACATAAAATTTTATCTTCTTTTGTGCATTTCTCGAGAAATAAAGAAGGTAAGGAGGCACAAATGCCTCTAAATCAAGGGGGGGTGAGAATTATAGAGAGTAAGTTTAAATGAGTCTACAAGAGCATGAAAATTTTGTTGTGTTTTGATATAAAATAATGTTATTCAATATACATATATAATCACAAATGGTTTATATATTAGGAAAGGTCCCACTTAAACAATAAGGTGAAACGTACACATTGCACATTAGAATTTTCAAACAAAACAAAATAACATATTGAAAAATTGAAACAAATGAATATTTTAATGCCTTCATAAGAAAAGATAGATTTAATCAGCATAAAATTTTATTAAACAATTTAATGAATTGAATCTTTTTGAAGTCCTTAATGAAAATATTCTTTATAAATTATAATATTAATTTTTTTTGTTTTGAATCAATACTTCACATCATGGATAAACTCTTATGAATACGCTCTTTAATCCTTTGTTACTTAAAACCTTTTTTAACATGCCAAAAAAAATGAAGGCAATGAATGTAGCTTTGGAAAATAGCATTTATAAGGACATGATTTCTTTTTTTCAAGACTTTTTGGCTTTCTAAAAGAAACGTTAGAGGAGAGTTCAGTTAGGCATACTTTCAATGTTTTCAGTGAGGATGATTGAAACTTACCTTAAACGTTCTTTTGATTTTAAAATATTAAATGGATCTTTTTATTTCACATCATGACATATCTAGACTTTTCCTGCATTCTTTTATTTTAGAATGCTAAAGTGAAGCTTCACCCTGCATAATTCTAATAAATTCAAGTCTCTTTTATTAAGGAGTAGTCTACCGAGTTTCCTCCTCGTAAAGAAGAAAATAAAAAATACTATCAAAAATTTCTGTTACCATATACATGTGGTAGTGATGTGTGTGAACACACTAGGACCGCCGGGGCATTTTTTTCCTCTTTAGGAGGTTTTTTCTCGAGCTTAGTCGCCAGCTGCTCCAGCACACGCCTGCTCACTTTCTCCGATTTCAGTGAGCTTTGGCGATCGTTCGCAGGTCGACAAAAGTTTTGGGTGAGCTCAAAGAGCACGGTCTGCTCAGAATTTTGATTTGGGCTCATTTCGGCCTCCGTTTCCACTACAGGCAGTACTGCACAGACTATTTCGTCATTTTGTGCAGAATTTCTATCAGTGCCGTTTTCTGCATAACAAGTGCCTTATAGTCTTCTACGGTTTGTGCTATATAGAACAGGATGTTCCCGCTCCATTTCTCCTATTTTCGGCCAGTTTTCACATCAGGTGCAGCATTTACCATGGCTGACAACAACAACACAGATGTGTTCAAGATGTTTGCTGTTGAGGACAGGTTGGATGGGGACAACTACCCTATGTGGGCTTATATGATGCAACATGTTCTTGTGTCAAAAGGTGTCTGGAACATTGTGCAGGGCATTGATGTACGTCCTGGTTCTGAGGATGTAGGCGATGTTGAGGATGTTGCAGGTCTTGCTGCAAGGATTGCAACTGTTAGAGTTGTTTTGCCTATGACAGAACAAGCTCGTTGGGATGTTAAGGATGCGCAGGCTCATGCATTGATTGCGTTGTCTGTGAAGCGCACCATTGTTCCTCACATCCGTTCAGCAAAATCTGCAAAACAAGCTTGGGATATTCTAGCAGGTCTTTATGCAAGCCGCAATGAGGCTAAAATTGCTTTGCTGCATAAAGAGCTGGAGTCGAAGATTATGCATGAGGAAGATGATATGGACACTTTCCTTGCTAGTGTCAAGGATATCAATGAACAGCTTATTTCTGCAGGTAAAGTCATTTCTGACAGTTCCCTTGTGCAGACTGTTCTTGATGCCTTACCAGATTCCTACCAGACTTTTGCTAGTACTTGGAGACTGATGACCCAAGGAAATCCTAAAGTTGTCAAGTTTGATGCATTATGCACATTGCTGTTGCAAGAGTCACTTTCTAGAAAAAATAGGACTAGGCAGCGTGCAGTTGAACAGGCTTTTATTGCTTCTCAAAGAAAGGGTGGTAACAGTAATGCAGCCACTTCTTATGGTTCTGCTATGAGTGGCAAAGATTCTGTTCCTTATGCTTCTGCTGGCAGTACTTCATCTGGTAATTCTGGTGATAAGGGCAAAAAGAAGATGCGTTGCCATTATTGTAAAGCCAATGATCACTTGATCAAGTCGTGTCCTAAGTTCGAGGCCAAAGAGGCTAAGAAGAAAGAGGGTGGTTCCACTGCAAATGCTAGTTCCACTACAAATGCAGCCATTGTTGAGTCTTCTGTGAAAGGAGACTGTAATGCTGATGTTGATGCAAAATGGGCTTTTAGTGCAGAGTGCACTTACAATCCTGTTGTCCATGATGCATGCTTGTCAGTTGCTGCAGATTCACATGTGTGGTATTTCGACAGTGGTGCTACAAAGCACATTACCTCACATCGTGAATTGTTTACCTCTCTCGAGTCTGTCCCTCATGGGAATTCAGTCACTTGTGCCAACAATGCCTCTTATCCAGTTCATGGAGTTGGAAAGATTGTGCTCACTGCTGCTAATGGCAGTTCCTTCACACTTGTTGATGCACTTTATGTACCTGGGATCAAGAAGAATCTCTTATCTGTATCCGCACTTGCTAGACTTGGACTTGTAGTCAAATTTGTGGATGACAGATGTACAGTTCATGATCTCAGTTTTGGTGATGAAATTGTTGCATCTGGCCTTTTGTGCCGTGGGCTGTATAAGCTCACTTTGTATGACAAGTGTGGACAAAATTTTGTAAATGCTATTGCAGATTCAAGGGCTATTTCAGATGCAAAACTTTGGCATGCACGTTTTGGTCATCTGAATTTTGCCAGTTTGCTGCGTTTGCAGAAATCTGATATGGTTGCTTCTTTGCCGCCTCTTGAAGCACCTTTCAAACATGTCTGTGAAGGCTGTATTTTGGGTAAGATGCAGCGTTCCAAATTTCCAAAGGATGGGTCAGTTCCGGCCACATGCAGGTTGCAGCTTGTGCATAGTGATGTTTGTGGGCCCATGCAAACTCCGTCCTTGGGCAATTACCTGTACTTCGTGACTTTCATTGATGATTACTCCAGGCATGCATGGGTATTTTCGCTTAAAGCGAAGTCCAAAGTTTTTATGTACTTCAAACAATTTCTGGCTATGGCTGAAAATGTCTCGAAATGTACTATGGGCACCCTCCGTTCAAATCGAGGGGGAGATTATATGTCTCATGAATTTAATGCATTTCTGGCTAGTCGTGGGATAAAACACCAATGTACAGTGCCTTATACACTTCAGCAAAATGGTGTTGCTGAGAGGAAAAACAGGTCACTGACGGAAATGGCACGATGTATGGTCAAAAGTCAAGCTTTACCGCATTCTTTTTGGCTTGAGGCCATCATGTGTGCCACTTATGTACTTAACAGGTGTCCTACGAAAGCTTTGCAATCTATTACTCCATATGAAGCATGGCATGATAGAAAACCTTCTATTGAGCACATGCATGTTTTTGGCTGTTTGGCATATGCTTTGGTGCTACAAGTGCAGCGCAGAAAATTGGATGATAAGGCAGTCAAATGTATTTTTGTTGGTTATAGTGCTGAAAGCAAAGGTTACAGGTTGTATCATCCGCAAACAAAACGTATTCTGGTTTCTCGGGATGTAGTGTTTGTGGAAGATTCTGTTCAGCCCTTGCTGTCATGTACTAGAGACAGTAATGTAAGCTCATAGGACATTTATGACACTTTGTTGCCTCTTGTTAGTGGTGGAAATACGAATGTAAGTTCCAATGAGGCAAATGTACAGCCTATGGGGGTTTCTGAAAATGTTTTAGATCAGCCTATTACTCATGCAGATGTACATGATGTACTTGATGAGGAAAGGGCTGAAAATGAGCAGGCTAGAGGTATGCCAAAATGGCTGGTGCACACTTTGTGTGACAGTAAATTGGATGCACCTTTGTCTAGTCGTACTCGTTCAGGCTCTCGCCATGCATCTTATGCATCAGATTGTTATGCTTTGGCTGTGTCTAGTTTACATGATGTTAAGGAGCCTCTGTCTTTTGATGAAGCACAGAATTCAGAAAATTGGATGGCTGCCATGCAATCTGAATATGATGCACTTATAGAAAATGACACATGGACTTTATGTGATTTGCCTCTCGGCAAAAAGGCCATTGGTACGAAGTGGGTTTACAAGTTAAAACGCAAGCCGGATGGTGAGATCGATCGCCATAAGGCTCGACTTGTTGCAAAGGGTTATGCACAGCAAAAAGGCATAGATTATGAAGAGACTTTTGCTCCCACTTGTCGTATGACTACTGTGCGTTTTCTATGTTCATTGGCAGCTCATTTTGGTTGGGATGTACATCAATCAGACATTGTTACTGCTTTCTTGAATGGTGACATATTTGAGGAAGTTTATGTAACGCAGCCTCACGGTTTTTTCATAAAAGGACAAGAGGACAAACTGTGCAAATGTAACAAGGCTTTGTATGGGTTGAAGCAATCTCCTCGTGCTTGGTATGAGAAAGCTGACACTCATTTGGTCAAACAAGGCTTTCGTAACAGTCCAACAGAAAGCACATTGTATGTAAAGCGTGAGGGTGATGTATTTCTCATCGTGGTTCTTTATGTTGATGATTTGTTGATCACTGGACCAAATGAGAGACATATTGCTGAATTTAAGGCTGATTTGAATGTTACTTTCAAGATGAAAGATTTGGGGCTGTTGCATCATTACTTGGGTATACAGTTTAAGCAGTGTGATGGTGGTATTGCCTTGTGTCAGAAAAGTTACATAGAGACATTGCTATGTAAGTTTGGACTTGAGGATTGCAAACCTATTGCCACTCCCATGGAAACAGGTTTGAAGTTGAGTCTACATGATGTTGGTGATCCTGCCGATGTCACTCTTTACCAAACTGCTGTTGGTTGCCTCATTTACGTATGCAACACGAGGCCAGATATTCAGTTTGCAGTCTCCTAGGTCAACAGATTTATGCATAGCCCAGGGTCTAAGCATTGGCAGGCTGTCAAGAGGATTTTCCGCTACCTTAGTGGCACTTTACATCTTGGCTTGTTTTATCCCAAGGGGGGATCATTGCCGCCAGAATTACATGCTTTTTCGGACTCAGATTGGGCTGGTTGTTTTGATACGCGAGTGTCCACAAGTGGTTTTTGTTTCATGCTTGGCAGTTCATGTATATCATGGTTGAGCAAGAAGCAACCTACTGTGGCCACTTCGAGTTGTGAGGCTAAGTACAGGGCAGTCTTCACAGCTACGGTTGAGTGTGTATTGTTAGAAAATAAGACGTAGCTAAATAGATAATTGAGTAGATTACTTAATGGAGAGAGACAGATTTATATACACGAGATTATAGAGTAGAGAGAGAGAGAGAGTACACACGATATACGTGGTTCACCCAATGTGGGCTACGTCCACGGGAAAGCAGCCACTCAATGGCTTTAGTACTTCAAAACAAGAAGTAGTTTACAAAGGGATTATACCCTTAATGGAGCTCCCACCTTGCTTCACTCTCACCACCTCACACTCACCTTGTTGCATCAACTTCACACTATGAAATGTGTGTAGAAATGGCCTCCTTTTATAGGCCAAAAGGGTTGCCCTCTCTTATGAGAGACAGCCATGTGTAGCTGCCCTTGTGCGAATAAGTCCAAATCGGACCCTCCAATCTGCCCATGTGTGGCCGCCCTTGAGAAGACAAGTCCGCTTTTGAATTCGGCCACCGGCCATTGACTTCCGACCACCGGCCATCGGCCATTGACTACCGGCCACCGGCCAACCGACCGGTTGTTTTCCGACCACTTTCCGGCCGCCGTCCGACTATAATATTCCGGCGAAAAAGAATATTCCGGCGAAATAAAGTCTCGGGGGCGGAGCGGGGGCCTCCGCCCCCGAGGCTTCTAAAGTTGCCCCTGATTCTTGTCTGTGAAAATTTTGGTTTCCGGTGAGTGATTTTCCTTCACGCACGATGGCTTCTCCTCATAATGGGGGCCTTACAAATGTGCGCTTTTACCACAGAAAATTACAAGGGTAAATCAGGCTCCATACTTAACAATCTCCCACTTGGAGATTGATCTCCAAACTAAACCTGTGACTGCTTTCCATTCTGGCTTCTTATCCTTGAATGCCGATTGAAGATGAGCAAAAAACTCAACTTCTCCTTGTCTGCAGGATTTTCACTTGTATGCACCTTTCCTAGCTTTAGCTGTCCCTCTTCCAAAAGAGTGCGTATGAAGTGATATCTCACCTCAATGTGCTTTGTCCTTGAATGAAAGGCTGAGTTCTTCGCAAGATGGATAGCGCTTTGGCTATCACTGTACAAGACACAATTGTCTTGTTTGAATCCAAGCTCTTCTAAGAATCTGTGAAGCCACAGAATTTCTTTGCATGCCTCCGTCATTGCTGCATACTCTGCTTCCGTGGTAGAAAGTGAAACCACTTTCTGCAGCTTTGAAGCCCAGCTTACTACTATGCCTCCAACCGTGAACACATAGCCAGTAGTGCTCCTTCGAGTATCTTTGTCACCTGCCATATCTGCATCAGCATACCCTTCTAGAAAAATATCAGTTCCTCCAAAATACAAAGCATTTGTTGTTGTCCCTTTTAGATACCTAAGTATCCACTTCATAGCTTGCCAATGCTCTTTACCTGGGTTGTCCATGAACCTACTCACAACTCCCACTGCATGTGCAATGTCTGACCTTGTCCAAACCATAGCATACATTAGAGAACCTACCGCTGCAGCATATGGAACTTTAGACATATAGGCTATCTCCTCTTGTGTCTTTGGACACATATCCTTCGTTAGTTTAAAATGACCAGCCAAAGGTGTAGAAACTGGTCTTGCATTTTGCATTGCAAACCTTTCTAGTACCTTCTTGATGTAATCTTCTTGAGATAGCTTTATTTTCTTCTTCGTCCCGTCCCTTGATATTTTCATACCAAGTATCCTCTTTGCAGCACCTAAATCTTTCATTGAAAAAGATTTGGACAGCTCCTCTTTTAGGTCTTTGATGTCCTGCATGTTAGCACTTGCAATCAACATGTCATCAACATACAACATTAGGATGATGAATTTCCCATCTCCCAAATTCTTCGTGGAGACGCAGTGATCCGAGTTGCATCTTGTGAATCCATGATCCAACGTCCATCAATCAAACTTCAAGTACCATTGTCTTGATGCTTGCTTTAAACCATACAAGCTCTTCTTTAATCTATAAACCATTTTCTCCTTACCTTTTACTTCATACCCCTTTGGTTGAAGCATGTAGATTTCCTCCTCTAAGTCATCGTGAGGGAATGCCGTATTTACATCCATTTGCTCGAGATTTAGATCATGAGCAGCCACAAGGCTTAAGACAAGCCTAATTGAGTTCATTTTTACAACAGGAGAAAATATTTCATTGAAGTCAATACCTTTCTTTTGAGAAAAACCTTTTACCACAAGCCTAGACTTGTACCTTTTCTTCCCACCTTCTTCTTCCTTTAGCTTGTACACCCATTTGTTTTGAAGTGTCCGCTTACCTTTAGGCAACTCGACCAACTCCCATGTTTGGTTGCGATGTAGTGAGTCCATCTTCACTTGCATGCTCTTCATCCATTCTTCTTTGGATTCATGTTGCATAGCTTCTTCATATGATTCCGGCTCTCCAGAATCTGAGATCAAGAGATGGTTGAAGGAAGGAACAAACCTTTCTGGAGGTCTACTTGCTCTTGTAGATCTTCGGGGAATAGGTTGAGGCTCCTCATTTGGTTGACGTTGTTGCACATTGTCACCGTTTGCAGTCCTTGAGTCTTCACCGTCCTCAAGCTCCATGTACTCATCACCTGTTTCTTTTGTTTGTTTTCTTTCCAAGTAATCTTTGTACATATTTTGTTCGTTAAAAATTACATCCCTACTCCTTAAGATTTTACCATCTTCAGGATTCCATAGGCGATACCCAAAGTCTGCTTCTCCATAGCCAATGAAGAAACACTTTTTGGACTTTGCATCTAACTTTGATCTTAGGCTTCTATCTATGTGCATGAAAGCCTCACACCCAAACACTTTAAGAAATGCATAATTCATCGGTTTACCTGTCCATGCCTCTTCTGGAACTCCCCCATCCAATGCCGTTGAGGGTGACCGATTGATTAAGTACACAGATGTACTTACAGCTTCTGCCCAAAGCTCAAGCGGTAGGTCTGCATGTAGCCGCATGCTTCGTGCTCGTTCCATGATTGTCCTGTTCATCCTTTCCAAAATCCCATTTTGTTGAGGTGTCCTTGGGGTTGTCCTTTGCCTCCGAATGCCATTGCTAGCACAAAAGCTTTCAAAAGCTTCGCTGCAATATTCGCCTCTATTGTCGGATCTGAGGCATTTAACCTTGGTACCTGTTTCATTCTCCACAAAGGCTTTCCACCTTTGAAATATGGAAATACATCGGATTTATTCTTCATGACATAAACCCATGTTTTTCTAGTCGCATCGTCTATGAATGTTACATAGTACAATGAGCCACCAAGTGATGGTGTACTTGCAGGACCCCAAACATCAGAATGAACCAACTCAAGTTTTTTATTTTTTCTTTCATTTCCTGATTTTTGAAATTTTACCCTCTTTTGTTTACCATAAACACAATCTTCACAGAACTCTAAGTCCACTTCTTTCAAACCTGGTAGAAGCTTCTTTGTTTGAAGGATTTCAATTCCTTTGGCACTCATATGCCCAAGTCGGTAGTGCCACACCGCACTATCAACTTCTGTAGTTGCTGCACAAGATGAAGGTTGCGTACTAACAGTACACAAGTAAAGTGTACCGACTTTTTCACCCTTGGCAACCACCAAAGATCCCTTTGAGATCTTCCACCGTTTGTTTCCGAATGCAATGTTGTGACCTTCATCGTTCGATTGTCCTGTAGAGATCAAATTTTTGCGAAGAGAAGGAACATGCCTAACATCTTTAAGCTTCCATTCATTTCCGTTAGCAGTTTTGACAGAAACTGTACCTTTGCCGACAATCTCACAAGCTTCATCATCTCCCAAGTATACATACCCAAAATTACCTTTGGTGTAGTCTTGGAAATGTTGCTTGTGTGGTGTCGCATGGAATGAAGCCCCGGAATCTACTATCCAGGAATTAGACACATTGTCTAATGAGAGAATTAGAGCATCTTGCTCTACTTTACCTGCCACATTGGCCTCCGATGTTGGCTTGTTGTCTTGAGACTCTGTCTCCTTCTTCTTCTTGGACCAGCAATCCTTCTTGACATGGCCCTTCTTGCCGCAGTTCCAACATTCAAGAACTGACTTTGTGCGTGACTTGCTCCGCCTTGAGCGATCACGACCCTTTTGGTTTTTGAACCTCTCCTTAGGCCTTCCTCTTGTTTCCACTGATAGTGCAGCACTTGATGATTCTCCTGTGCTTCTCCTTCGCATTTCCTTGCTTAGGAGAACACCCACAACATCATCAAACTTAAGAGTATTTGTACCAGAGATAGAATTACTTACAGCCATCACAAGGCTATCCCAACTATCCGGTAGAGATGATAGTATAAGGAGAGCTCACACTTCGTCATCGAAATTGATTTTCACTGATCGAAGTTGACTTATGTTTGTGTTAAAGTCATTTAGGTGTTCTGCAACTGAACCATTCTCTGCCATCTTTAGATTGAACAAGCGCTTCATAAGAAATACCTTATTGGATGCCGATGGTTTCTCGTAGAAGTCGTCAAGTGACTTCATCAAGTCCTCCGTGGTCTTCATCTCCGAAACATTGAAGGCCACCGTTGACACCAAGCTTAACCGGATTGTTCCCAGTGCCTTTCGATCAAGGACAATCCATGCTTCATTTGCCATTGTTGCGGGCTTCTTCGCAAGACCGCCTAGTGGCAAATAGAGGTCCTTCTGGTAGAGATAGTCTTCAATCTGCATCTTCCAATGTTGGTAGTTTTTGCCATTGAACTTCTCAATCTTGAGCTTCCCTTCCTCCGCCATAACTCCCACTCAATTCAAGGAATCCTTTCCTTGAGATAATTTAGCTATGAGCAAACCTTGCTCTGATACCAGTTGTTAGAAAATAAGACGTAGCTAAATAGATAATTGAGTAGATTACTTAATGGAGAGAGACAGATTTATATACACGAGATTATAGAGTAGAGAGAGAGAGAGAGTACACACGATATACGTGGTTCACCCAATGTGGGCTACGTCCACGGGAAAGCAGCCACTCAATGGCTTTAGTACTTCAAAACAAGAAGTAGTTTACAAAGGGATTATACCCTTAATGGAGCTCCCGCCTTGCTTCACTCTCACCACCTTACACTCACCTTGTTGCATCTACTTCACACTATGAAATGTGTGTAGAAATGGCCTCCTTTTATAGGCCAAAAGGGTTGCCCTCTCTTATGAGAGACAACCATGTGTAGCCGCCCTTGTGCGAATAAGTCCAAATCGGACCCTCCAATCTGCCCATGTGTGGCCGCCCTTGAGAAGACAAGTCCGCTTTTGAATTCGGCCACCGGCCATTGACTTCCGACCACCGGCCATCGGCCACTGACTACCGGCCACCGGCCAACCGACCGGTTGTTTTCCGACCACTTTCCGGCCGCCGTCCGATCATAATATTCCGGCGAAAAAGAATATTCCGGCGAAATAAAGTCTCGGGGGCGGAGCGGGGGCCTCCGCCCCCGAGGCTTCTAAAGTTGCCCCTGATTCTTGTCTGTGAAAATTTTGGTTTCCGGTGAGTGATTTTCCTTCACGCACGATGGCTTCTCCTCATAATGGGGGCCTTACAAATGTGCGCTTTTACCACAGAAAATTACAAGGGTAAATCAGGCTCCATACTTAACAATCTCCTACTTGGAGACTGATCTCCAAACCAAACCTGTGACTGCTTTCCATTCTGGCTTCTTATCCTTGAATGCCGATTGAAGATGAGCAAAAAATTCAACTTCTCCTTGTTGACCACCTTTATAAACATATCTGTAGGATTTTCACTTGTATGCACCTTTCCTAGCTTTCGCTGTCCCTCTTCCAAAAGAGTGCGTATGAAGTGAAAAGACAAGTCCGCTTTTGAATTCGGCCACTGGCCACCGGCCATTGACTTCCGACCACTGGTCATCGGCCATTGACTACCGGCCACCGGCCAACCGACCGGTTGTTTTCCGACCACTTTCCGGTCACCGTCCGACCATAATATTCCGGCGAAAAAGAATATTCCGGCGAAAAAAAAGTCTCGGGGACGGAGCGGGGGCCTCCGCCTCCGAGGCTTCTAAAGTTGCCCCTGATTCTTGTCTGTGAAAATTTTGGTTTCCGGTGAGTGATTTTCCTTCACGCACGATGGCTTCTCCTCATAATGGGGGCCTTACAAATGTGCGCTTTTACCACAGAAAATTACAAGGGTAAATCATGCTCCATACTTAACATGTATGGCTTAGACGCCTTATGGATGATTCGGGTGTTGGACAGGACACTGCCAACACTATCTACACTGACAGTCAGAGCGCATTGGCAGTTGCGAGGAACCCAGTTTTTCATGCTCGCACAAAGCACATTGAGGTGCATTACCACTATGTCAGGGAGAGGCTCTCAGCAGGAGAGATCAGCTTGGCTTATGTGCCAACACAGGACAACCTTGCAGATCTTTTCACAAAGGCATTGTCTCGTGAGAAGCTTGAAGCTTTCCGCAAAGCTTTGGGCTTACTCCCCTTTGTGGACTGATCCTGTCCTCAGGGCATGGCACTTCCCTTTACTCATGTGCCAGCTCTCGTTCACCGCATCACTCCAGGGGGGATTCGTTACCATATACATGTGGTAGTGATGTGTGTGAACACACTAGGACCGCCGGGGCATTTTTTCCCTCTTTAGGAGGTTTTTTCCCCCGAGCATTGTATATACGCCCATCACTCTAGGGCTATCTATCTTTCCATTGCACACTAAGTAATACACTCTCTATTGTGTGCCTTGAGCTTCCTTTGTCTTCTCCAAGCTGTGTGTGTTTCTCTGCAACCCTAATTCCAACAATTTCATTAGAAAAGAAATGGACTCATTTTTGGGCCTTTTAACTCTAGTGAGAGAATGCTCCTTAGCCAATAGAAAGAAGGCTAACATTACATAGAAAAGCCTTTTTTCTCATTTTTGAAAATGTCCATGAAAATCATTTTGTTGTAATTGGCATTGGTAAGACGCTTGATAGTGACATCTTGCACAAGCGTCGAGTGCATTTTTATGACGTAATGTTGCTATCTCGCACAAGTATCAATCACCTGTTTGTGAGGTACTCATAATTCAAATTCGAACGGGTCGTACTTGATAGAGATTGATAGGTCCTATTTAAAACTATGAAGAGGTCAAAACCAAGCGAATAGAGGTCCATGAGGGGTCTCTTGGGCCTCTACTCGCGTGGTACTGACCTCAAGAGGCCCTAGACTTAAAAAGGTTGTATCTTGAGCTAGAGACGTCGGATTTTAGTGTTTTAAAGTGCTATCCTAAGTTTTTTTTAAGTTCTAGATGCATCCTTGGTGTTCTTTTTGTATTTTGAAAACATCTCTTATGTATTTTCTCTCATCTCACATCATATCACTGATTAAGATTCACGGACGTGGATTTTTGTGCACAAATTGAGCTCTCAAAAAGCATTTTGTACGAGCATGCAATTAAGTAATCGATCAAACTTTTATACTGTGAAAGATAGAATTCCAAAAAACTACTTTTGTATTTTTTAGGATTACCTCTCTCTATGTTGAGTTGGCGTTTCTTAAAGGGCCCAAAATTGAGAACAACTTTCCCCTAATGTGAAATTTGTATGATTTTTGAACTATTTTCTCACATATTTCACCGGTGTTTCTTCCCTTTACCATGGTTTGCAATCGACTAGTCTCGATTTTCAACCGGCTCAAGACTAAGTAGAGACCATCCTCTCATGAACATTGATTCCAACTAAACTCAACATAATGATTTCATCACTTTCTTATTGTTTTAGAAAGCCAATGTGACCTTTCACTTGTTTTTTTTTCAAAACTCACAATGGTGAGTGGATTATGTTGACAAACCCAAAAAATTACCGATTCTTGTTATGCTCAGCTGAGCCATGACATCTCTAATAGACCAATTATCGGCTAACAGGGGAGCCACCCCAAAAAATCCACGATCTTATCCTTACGTACCGTTATCTACGATTCCAATTAATCTATTCCACTCATCCGAGTTTTTCCATTTCCCAAGAGTTAACATCACCCCTCTACTTTCTTGTATTATCTCCATGAAACTAGTTGTTTCCATGGAATTACTGAATACCCGATTGTTCCTGGTCTTTCAAATATGTTTGAAGTAGCAAAATCTAACATCTTGAGTTGCAATGATTATCTTGTGGCTCTTGTAGGCCTTTCCTCTCAAGAAAAGATCGTTTTTAAAGAAGCCTATATTCCAAGTCCTTTGAACCCATTTGCAGATGTTCCCTGCCAAACCGCTAATCGATGGGCAATCCTTAAAGAGATGAGAGAGGTCTTCACTGGCCGTTTTACATTGAGAGCACGTATCAAGGACAATCCCCCTAGCTAGGACCTTAACCCCATATGGTAAGGCTCCCCAAAGTACCTTCCAAAGGATGACCTTCATAACCTGCAGCCATTGGGGGCACCAAATGTTCTTAGTGACAGTCGCCCATCTTGATTCTGGCCAGTCCATACCCAATTGTTTGTTCAAGGGAGAGAACCAATCCAATGATGCCATGAGTGTGTGGTAGATTACTTTGGTATGAGGCTTAAAGAAGTGTCTGTCCTTCGGCGAGCGCCAGGCTTCCCACTTAAACTCAGACTCACAACTAGGGAGAGCCCAGCTATCAAGCCTTTCCAGGACTCTACTAATCAGAAGTCTCTCATTCCCATTAAGGTTATACTGGCCTGCCACTTGGTCTGTTATTTTCCATTGGTTACTGTTATAATCCCATAGTTTGCCTAGACGTCTAAGACCTTTGTTATTAATCTTTCTCGTAGCCTCCCTCCAATATGGGTTACGGGAGATGCTTCCTACCTTACAAAGCGAAGGGGAGTAATGAGTTGAAGAGTTGTGGTAGTACCTTGCAAGCTCACCCCACTCCAAAGTCTCAGCTTCTCTTTTGCATTTGCGAGCAAGCTCTCCCGTTGAACCCCCGAGCTTTAAACCAGCCCATTGAGGGGCAAGTAGTTTGTCATGCATCTCTAGCCCTTTCCATTGACCGCCTTGCGAGGAGAGTTTGGCACCATCCAACATGGCCTTGGCCATTATTGTCCAAGACTAGCTTTGCTTAGCGAGTGCAACCATGAACTTAGTACACTAGGCCTTCGCATGGGCACTAGGGTTAAGAATCCCGAGACCACCATGCTCAATAGGTCTTGGCACTATTTCCCAGCTAGCCCACTGCCATGGCGTCGAGTCTTTGGTGTTGTTCTTCCACAGGAATCTTCTTACCGGTTTGAGAAAATCTTTCCAATTACATTTGGCAAGTTTAAGCAGCAAAACGTTAAAAGCTATGTAGGGGAGCATGAATGAGTTGATCACTTTCACTCTGCTCGAGAAGGGAAGAAGCACACACTCCAAGTGAATTTTTGTTTATGGGTTACTTTAGTATCTAGTGGGGCCCTAAGGTACCGAATTTTTTTTCCTTTTGGCATAACTTTCCCGGACCACATTGATGGATCAAAAAAGTCGCTCTCTGTAAGAGAGATCGGCTTTGATTTTTTAATTCTACACTTCGACCGTAAAGCAATGACAAAAGTTTGCACAATCTCTAGCGCCTTTCTAAGAACCTGGGGGCTTTCACCTATATGGACACCAAGGCCTTCACCATGCCAAAAATCATTATCTCAACTATTTGTTTCGGAATATGAACGTGACCCTTCATTTTTGGAAAATAGCATTTAAAAGGACATCACTTCTGGAAAATAGCATTTAAAAGAACATGACTTCTTTCTGTTCAACACTCTTAAAGCTCCCTTAGAGACACATTTAACAATTTGAATTAAACTAAGGGTTTGCATTGGAGCAGCTCCTGTTGTGCTTAGTTGCATGTGAGGCCATGGAGTTGGGATGCTCACGTATGGTGCTATGGCAGGGCGGAGCGAGGGTTGAGTATGTTGGGCTCGTGTTCCTGAAGGTGTTCGAGGACAGAGTACTCGAGCGTGAGGCTCTGGGCAACTCGCCCCTTCTTTCATGCGGACTCCTTAGGCCGGTCCCCCTCATATTTTTTTGGAACTGGTAAAGATCATCTCTCTTGGATCTGCAAAGCTCCAAAACGACGGTTACTCTCTTCAACAGTTCTGCTATGGATGGGGTTGCGGTGCCAGTGGAGGGGATGCTTGTTGGTGGCAGCAATCGCGTCGCTTTGTGGCATCCAGTGGCTCGCTTCCCCCTTGATGGAAGGTGCGAGGCTCACCTTAATAATTTGATCATGGTGTGGTCTCCGGAGTTTTGATGGTTGCGGCTGATTGTCGTGTCTTCTGGTGGTTTGATCTGCGAGGTGATGGAGGATCATGCCTCCCCCTTTATGAATTTTTTACTGGTAGGTCTATGGTATGTTTAGCTCCATGCATTGCTCGTCCTGCTCGGCTCTCTGTCTGTTGTAATGGATCATCCTATGGCGATTTTCTGTAGCAACCTCATGATGCTTTGTTGCATTGGTACATCTTGATGTTTTTGTCTGGACTCATAATTCTGGTTGTTTTTGGATGTGGTGGTTGTATCTTTTGGAACACTGGCTTGAGATTACGAGCTAGGCAAAGGTTGTAATTTTTTTGTTTATGCTTAATATATAAATCAACTCACAAATGTGAGTACTGCAAAAAAAAAACAATTAGAATTAAACTACCCCAGTAGGCATGCCAAGGTTTGGATTTGGGGTTTATCAAAGGGAATCAAGGGGAGATCGTGCCATGCCTTCGAGGAAAAAAACGTGGAACTGACACGAGCGAGCGAGTGAGAGAGAGAGAGAGAGAGAGAGAGAGAGAGAGAGAGTTAAACTTGCCTTGGAAGTTTCTCTTGGATATCAAATTAGAGGCAGAATTTAGATTTGCAACGTGAATCTAGTGGTAAAGTTGAAATTGAATACTTTCGCTTTTGATTAACTTTTTTTTTTTTTTTTTTTGGCAAAACTCACAATTGTGAGTGAATTATCTTGATCATCTCAAAAAATTACAAGAACTTGCCATGCTCGCGCCGAGTCATGACACCATCCAGAGACCAAACTTACATCAGCTATCTAGGGAGCCACCCCGAACGACCTGTCCCCATGCCCTTGATACACCAGGTTCATTATCATGTTCTTCAATAATCTTCTGGTTTCATTATTTTCCCCTTACCTAAGCATTCCGCTGACACCAAGGCACAAGTAACCCTAGACCAATCATCCGAGTTTTGCTTGCGCCCGAGCGTCCATATTAGCACTTTGCTTTCTTGTATAATTTATGTGAAGCTTGCCACCTCAGGAACTCTTTCGAACACACGGCGGTTCCTTGTTTGCCATACATTATGTAAAAAACAAAACCTGATAATTTGAGTGCAGATGAGGATGGCAGGGCTACCCAAGCTCTTACCTCCAAGGAGTAAATCAATCTTGAAGAAACCAATTTTCCATGTTCTTTGGACCCACTTGCAATTTTTTCCTGTAAGGCCTCTGATAGCTGGGCATTCCATAACACGGTGGGTCAGATCCTCACTAGCCATCTTGCACCCCAGGCATCGATCTGTCCCTATCCCTCTCTCTTGAATCTTCACCCCCGTCGGAAGAGCACCCCTACTTACTTTCCATAGAAATATCTTCATGTGATACATAACCTTTGGTGCCCAGATGTTCTCCATTACTTGCTCCCACCTTTCCTTCGATCGTTGCTTTTTTCATATCTTTGTTAAGGGTGTTATCATTTAACGAGCAAAGAACGAGCAACTCAAAGCGAGCGAGGCCACTAACTCTAAATATTTATAGTAGCTAAAGCTATAAGATGGAACTCCAAGTAGATCGATAAATGATAAAATGTATTAGAGGTTACAAAAATGCCTTGTCAATAGTGATAAAAAGGACTAGCCAAAACCATGGTAAAGGCATGTACTTGAACCTATGCTTAACCATATTCTTAACTTCCATGAAGCTATCTAGAATTGAAGAGAAATATGCTTTGATAGATAAGAAAGGATAAATATTTCAAACGAGGTCTTTATCACAAATGTTCCTCTGTAAGATAAAAAGGTAGTGATTGGTGCTTGACTCGTGTAGAGTGCTTGCTAAATCACTCCATTACAAGACTTTTCCAAAAAAGTGAATCTCGCTAATACTAAGCCAAACTTATCTTATGAGCTCATTGTTTGTGGAGAATACTTTTTATCTCCGTCCATGGAATTCTTAAGAGTCTCTCAATAGAGATCGGCATCACTATCTTTAGACATGCGAAAGAAGCATGGCAAACAAACTAGTAGTAACTATACTTTACTACCAATGCAAGAGCTTTCATTAATTATATAGGAAAGCATTCAATTCTCAATAAAATTTTCATAAATACATCCTTATCCTTTATTAGCCCTACTTATTAACCTATGCCTAACGTTTTTGAAACCATGCTAACCTATGCACAAGGCTTTTGAAAGCTTAAGAGCGCTCTCTCTCTCTCTCTCTCTAAGATAGTGAGATTGGAAGGGTATTTATGTCACTAATATATGCCTTATGAATTATCCCCCTCCCCTCATACCAATTAATTTTAAGTTCAAATATGGAAGATTAATCATTCCATTTTGGTTGAGTACGTTTAGGAATTGAGTCGAACGCCGACTAGATTTGTCCAAACGATCTTTAAGGCCTCTTGAAATTGTTCGTACCACTTTAAAACTTATATCTTTCTGCTTGATTACATTTAGGACTTGATTTGAACGCCAGCTAGATTTGTCCAAACAATGTTTAAGTCTCTTGGCATTGTTTCTAACACTTCAAAACTTATCTCTCTCTTCTTTAAATCTATGGGATTTTGAGAGAGAGAGAGAGAGAGAGAGTTAGACACCTATATCAACTTTGTATAGTTGTAATGACTCATGAGGGACTTGATAGTGAGGGTGATGCTTTTACTTTTCTTTCAATATTTAGACATGGCTTTCAGCATTTACCCTCCACCACTGTCACAACTTATAGCAGGTGGCATATAAAGCACCTTGCCCACTTGGAAAGATCTGTAGAGGGAATTGTGTAATGTAGTTAAGGAGCTCGTGGGCGGATAGAGACCCACACACCATGCGCAAATGCAAGAGGTTGAAGCGCGGACCCTGCAAGAGGACAGGTGGGGATGCGAGGTGGGGGACATTACTTAAGGCGTTGCTGGCTCATTTGCACAAGAGGAACCCAGACAAAAATTATATAGGATGGATGCGCATGACCTTTATATTGGACTTGCGAGTGAAATGCAGAAAATTAGCATTGTCTGCCACATTTTCTACGTGAAACTGCACGTTGCACCACCTCCGCCTCCATAATTAACGCCTTCAGCAAGACTACGTTAGTAACTAGGAGCTCAGCTTGGGGCTGTCGGCATATTAAATTGAAGATATTCAAGCTTCTAATCACATTGTTATAGGTATAACATAACTCCCTGCAAAGTACCAGCTGTTGATCAGCCGTTGCTTTAAGAGCTCCAATGAAGGTCATAATTGGTATCGACCTGCATGTTTACATGATGAGGACTGACGTATAAGTTATCACGATTATTTCCAAGTGCAACATTAGTGAAGACCAAACAGCCGGGGCTCGCATTGCTCTCTATAATGCCCCCGATCAGCATGCAAAATATCTCAATAGGTCAATTGAGCACCTTAATGGGACCCTCTAGAAGCCATAGATGACTCGCCCGCAATGTCTGTTGATAGGCTATGGTGAGGGGCAATTAATAATACGCATCTGCAAAGGGGTTTCTTCACAGTCTCGCTTTTCTCAAAGATCCGACATATCACCCATTGACCCTAAAACAAGAGCAATCGCAGTACAATTCATCTTTTTGTAATTAGGGCTAATAGGTCTATGAGTTGTTATGCTCACGAAAAGACTTTCTCGCTTTCACTTAATACAAAGACAGCGTGAAAACGGTTGCTTGAATTAGATTGCATAGCAGAGAGGCGGGGAAGTAGAGGTCGAGCATGGAGGTTGTGAATGTGATGCAAAGGCTCTAATTCAACGAGAAGACCTAAGCCCACCGGGCCGGCCCTCATCACCCCTACCCTGCTCTTGCGCCTTGGACTTGAATGACCTGCCGCTAATCATCCCCTACATGCCAACCTCGTGCTGAAGAGAAAATGCTTTTGTCTTGCACAAGGCACTTTCAACTTGCGTTTCCAAACACAACTTGAAAGGGCTCGGTGAGCCAACCTCCTGCTCCCTCCTACTGCCAGCTCGTGCTGAAGAGACTTGATGGATGAGAAAATACTTGTTCCTTTCACCAGGCATTTTCAACTTGCGTTTCCAAACGCAAGTTGAAAGGGCCCGGTGACTTGCTTCCTCTCACGGCCTCAGTTCACCGGTCAGTGTATGAGCTCTACAACCGACGAAAACCTTTATCACCCACTCCAACCGGATCATATATAAATTTCAAGCGCTACTTCTAATGTGGCAGTAGCCGTTGCCAATAAAAAGTTCAAAGTTTTTCAAATGAACAACGATTAAAGTGCTCAAAATTTAACCAACATCTTCTCCGCTCATTGCTCTTCCTCTCCTAGCAAACACAAATTACCTCATGGAGTCAAGCTATAGTTGCATCATCTTGCATTATGCCACATAAGTGATCGCATATCCAGTAATTTTTTGTAAGTAGTATTCGAACTACAAAATTGATGGGCACAAACAAGGCATACCTGCAAATGGAATCTTCATATTGACCATATTGGCATACGATGATATGGCTTTGATTTACAACATAGCTCTTGTGCAATTGGTTCTTATCGTTATCCATGGCCATCCTTACATGCCTTGAACCTTGTTCACCAGCCCTATTTTTTGTGTTCGAAAATGCAAGTTGGGTGTGCTAGTGTTCTCAATTTTTCTTCAGAAGTCCCTTCTAGCTTGCATTTTTAAATGCAAGCTGGAATGATCGAAGGACCACGATTCAATCTAGGAGTGGTATCATCCTCATCAAGTGTAGATGAAATTCTTTTGATCTTCACTATAAATGATCAAAAGGAAATTTTATTTTTTACAATAGGTAGATGATATAAGATTTACCCTCTTGTCTCAAGAAAAGCGTGAAACCTAGCCAAGATTCAATTTTTAGCAGCAAGCTAAGGCTATGGTCACACGATGCTTAGTTATTTGTAGGCCTGCGATATCGTCTGACAGGAGTTGAGCGCGTCATCGTGAGCAGTAGGTAGAAAGAGGGAAAGCAAAGGAAATACAAGAGAGAGATTCATGGCGATGACTGGTAATGGACGGGAATAGTTTTGTAACTATGCCTTTTTTGGCATAGTTACAAAACCTTTGCCGGTGGAAAGCTGCTCAGAGGAAAATAAGCCTCGCGTGACCATAGCCTAATTGGGATAGAGATTAGAATGCTTTGTTCCCACGTGCTCTTTTGAGTTGGATTTGAGAACGCCACGAAAAGCCATGAAGTACACTTGACTTGCTAACATACTCAAGAGCTGTGGAAGCTTCATTATTATTGTACTTTACGTTCCCCAAAATCAACATCAAGATTAACCAATTTGAGTGGAACGTGAATTCATGTTTGTCGGTGTATGACAACTAAGCTAGGTTATCCCAGTGTACAGGTTTTAACCTTATACAACAACGCCATGCCAAAATTGACCACAAAATCTTCTTATTCTCCCATAGAATAGATGATTTGTTTGTTTTTTTCCACTAGAAAAATGACTTGCTAAGATGCATTTGTCAAGTAATATTATCAACAAGGCTATCCACTCACGGAAATACTTTATACACATATTGTAAAAATGCTAAAAGACTTTGGCCGAATAGAAATCCATGTGCATAATCATGAGCATGGATGTTAGCGAGTTTCACGATCATGATTGACATAGTAAGAGGGATTATGGTTGTGTGAGTATAGACAATGCATTAAAGAATCACAATGATTTGTTTCTAGAAAGAGGGCATGAATATGCTTGATGTGTATATTCTCATGTGTGTCTTGGATCCTACTTTGATAAATCTACTCTAGATGGTATATTTTAGATATAAGACAAGCTCTCTCTCTCTCTCTCTCTCTCTCTCTCTCTCTCACACACACACACACACACACACACATTTTGTAAATTGGCAATTGACATAGTAAGAGGGATGATGGTTGTGTGATTGTAGATGATGGATTCAAGAATCACAATTATATTCTTGTAGAAAGAGGGCATCAACATGATTAATGTGCACATTCTCATGTGGGTCTTGGCTTCTACTTTGATAAATCTGTGCTAAATAGTATCTAGCTGTCTAGAATATTTTAGATCTAAAACAAGATCTCTCTCCTCTCTTGTTATCATTATCATAATCTAGCAATATTACTAAAGAAATTATGGGATGTTAATGTTGATGTTTGTAAAAAATTAAGTTCATTGTCTATAGATTGAATTATTTCATAAGAAAGAAGTGTCTCATCTCTAGTTTTAATTTAAGATCTCCTTTGCAATATGTAGAGCAAGTACGCAAAGTTAGTGATTGTGAAATTGTGGGGATATACTATATGTTCTCACGTTAGTTAGATAATGTGTGATATCATATTTTTGTGCTCATTTAATATACATAGGTATGCCCATTGATGCATTCAAGCATTAATCAATTTCAAAATGATGGCTAAGTAGTTTACAAGAACAATAGTGATATTATGATAGAATGAACACATTTGGTTAACCTAGTCCCCCTTAGTCCTCTATGTGCAAAACGGTCTTATAGGATGCAATTAAGATATAAGGAAAGAAAATATTCAAAATATTTTCTTACATATAGATATAACATATGTAGTGACCATGTACCAGGAACATATGAGGAAAGAAAATATGTAAAATATTTTCCTACATAAATATATAGCATACGAGGAAGCATAATTTCTTTTAGGTAGCGGCCAAGGATATCAAAGACATGGAGTTTCAAGAAACCTTGGTTCAATGCCTTATGCTTTACTTTTATTTGCTCGGTTTTGGTCCCTCGCTCGATTTTCTTCACTCGTTAAATGATATCACCCTCTTGTTAAGAGGGATAGACCAATTCTTCTTTGGCATCATTGTATGGTAAATGTGTCATAAAATATAATATCTAACTTTACCAAATGATTTTCTCATATTAAACTGATCATTTAATGTGGGAGAATAAACGGGAACAAGAGTTAGAATAGAGACATGTGCTTCTAGACCTGTCTCAACACGGGACCAAAAGGAGAGATGGTTGCATCTCAATAGGGGTCCAAAAGGAGGTAGTCTATCAAAGAGCAATGTGCAACTAATGAAGCTTAAAAGACCTTAGGGTTAGCTTCATTAAAGACCTCCAATGGTTAGTTTTAAAAGTCCTTTAACCTTAAACAAGCTAGGGTTGAGCTTGAGGTGGGAACCCGACCTAAACTTAAGCAAGCTAGGGCTATGCTTGAGGTGGGAACCTTAAGCGAGCTAGGGTTGTGCTTGAGGTGGGAACCTTAAGCAAGCTAGGGTTGTGCTTGAGGTGGGAACTCGACCTAAACTTAAGCAAGCTAGGGTTGTGCTTGATGTGGGAACCCGACCTAAACTTTAGCAAGCTAAGGCTGTGCTTAAGGTGGGAACCCCACCTAAGGTGCTTGTTATGCTTGATGACTAAGGTACTTGAGGTACTTGTCACATTTAATGAGGAAGTTGCTTGAGAAGCTTCCTATGCATGGGGGGTAAGATGCTTGAGTCAAAAAGAGAACCTAATATTTTAATGAGGAAGTTGCTTGAGAAACTTCCTATGCATAAAAATCTCAAAGTTAGGGGAATTCTAAAAGAGCACATGGGACACATGTCAGACTCTCCTTAAGCTTAACCACATGGTGTGCTTGAATTCTATTGGTTGGGCTAAAGAGGGGTCCAATGAGATTCTACTTTCATCTAACAAATATCTAGAATTTTTCAAGCTCTCTCTCTCTAAGGGGTAAGGAGGACACTTGTCAAAAGACTACCCATATGCTTGACTGCATGTTGGATGTGATTGGCTAAGGGGAGAGGGGTCCAATGAGCTTGTAGCGAGTAGAAGTTTTTCCCAAAGCAAGAAAGGGGGGTGCTAGGGGGATATACTCCACACACACACTCATTTGCAAGGCTATTCTCACTTGGTGGAAGTTGAGGAACACCACCTCCTTCTCCAACCTTGTGAGAGTGAAAGCCTACACCAACACTCTTGGCTATGGAATGCAAATCCAACCAAGAGCTATGCTTCAATGCTTAAGCTTGCCATCTTCTCCATCTTCATTACTATGCTATTATATATGCTAGAAATAAGAGTAATGATAAGTGAGAAACTATTTCTTTCTCCTATGGAATGTTTCTTCTTCCTCTTCTCTATCCTCATTTCCCGCTAGCTCTGTCCACCTTCGAAGGTGTTTGAGGCCTTGGGACTGAGGCTTGGGATATTTAATTCTTTCTTCAAGTTTATGTTATGCTTGTGATGCATGAAGCTTTCCATCTTCATTGCATCACCTAGGTTACAAGGAACACAAAGATTGTATTGTACCAAGTCTCTCTTGATGGGAGAAACTATAATACAAATGCCTATTGGAGGGGGGACCGGCTCCATATGAATCCGGTCCTCAACTATTGTCATGTTCTTTAAACTCTCTTTCTTGCAAAAGTAATGTTCATGCCAAGTTAACTAGGTACCATGTTTATGTTGCTACCATCAATTAAGTTCACCCGCTATGCTCACAAATTAATCTCTCAAAACTGCTTCACCTAATTTCTTAATTCCGCTATTCTCAAAGTTCATAGGCCATTTTCATTACATTGGTATCAGAGCATTAGGTTTCTTTTTTCTTGCTTAAGATGAGAGATCCTTAAGTAGCCTATTAATGGTTGATTTTGTTAATTATATTAGGGTAAGTGGGAGTGGGATCTATTATCGGTTTTGTTGAGCCCACTATGTGAGATATGGTGCACACCTCGGGAGCTTTGGTCTTAATAATGGAGTCTTTTTAGACTTTCCTACGGCTTTACCATTATTGAGCCATAAGAAGTCTGAAAGGAGCTATCCCTCGGCAACTTCGCTATGTTAGACTCACTCCACTACTCCTTATGATTAACCAATTCGAGCCGTGGGTGTAGATACTTAAGTGCCTATTTTTCAAAGGCTAAGAGAAGTAGCAACTAAGGTTTTGAATTGCCAAAGCATACACTAAGTAATCACATAAGATCAATTAACATGGCTGACAATAACCAAGAGAGTAGAATGAACATTGATAACTTTGATTCTGCACATGAAGGTGCTAATGATGATGCCCCCATGTTTGTTAATTATCTTGTTACTAGGTTGCAACAAGCTATGGGCAACCCCTCTTTGCAAGCCGAAGTTACTCAACAACTTCGTACTTATGGGATTTTCTTTCCTCTCAAAGAGGAGAGAGAGCTTAGGAGGCCTCTTGGTGAGACCCCCAAAAGATGACTCTCTCCCATATGAGAGGAGGAATCCAAAGAACGAGAAAGTAATGACTCCCTAGGTTCCTCAAAAGATGTGGCTCCATGAAGATGGCGGTCTAGACAATCGTCAACTCCTCCCAAGAGGAAATGGTTAACCCATAGTCCTTCTCCTCGTCACTCTAAAAGGGAAGAGAGGAAACAAAGGAAGAAAAGGGCAAGAAAGAGGTCACCCTCTTCTCCTTCTTCTTCACCTTCCTCCTCTACCGATGAAAGCTATGGCTATTCTCCTAGAGAATACAAGAGGGGAGGACATCACAAATCTTACCCTACATGGCGAAGGTCACAAAAGTTAAAGAAGTTCAAAGAGGGAGGAAAGAGTATCTCTTTTCTCACCTATGATGGCTGCTTCGGTGCTACCGACAAAGTATTGGCCTTCATCCAACAATTTGATGCGGCCTTTGGAGACGAGGGCTTCACGGAGTCCTCCAAGCTACACCATGTAGCTATGCACTTCCAAAAATTGGCTCGTCACTGGTGGGCTAGACATCGTGGCAATGGCGAAGCCCCAAAGACATGGAAAACTCTACGAGTTTCCATCATGAAGCAATTCCTTGCAAGTGATGCAAAGGACAAAGTGCTTACCAAATGGTGAAGTTTAAAGCTTCTCTCTCATGAGTCTATCCACAAATAGGTGGACAAGTTTTGGTATTTACATCTCAAGGCTACTATCTTTCAAAAGATAGACTTTGTTGAGCAAAAGCAACAATTTTGTGTGGGATTACCCAAAGAGATGGCCGAGTATGTCAACTCTCAACGGCCTGGTTCTATCACCAAGGTAATCCACCACACCATGTTTGCTTCACGCATCAATTTCCAACAAGGGGCTAGATGGAATGTCAAGCCCATGGAAAATAAAGACAAAAATGATGCCAAGGGGAAAACCAATGCCCAAAATTCTTACCAAGGTTATTCCAACAACAACAACAATTGGTCCAAGGAGAAGGGAGTTTACAAAGGTAAATATAAACTCTCCTAACGACCTAGAAGATTTTAGTAAGGACCACAAAAGTTTTAAGTGTGGAGAGCAAGGCCATGGTTATCGTCCTTACCCCAACAAAATTGCCCGCGATGAGACTCCTAGAGCCTCTATGTTTGAAGCTCCAAAAGAGGATGCTCATTGCCAAGGATTTCTCCTTTCCTATGCTTGGGAAAGATGCAAGAGCATGATGCCTTTATTTTGTTTGACCCTAGTTCAACTCACAACTTCATATCCACAGAGTTGACCACTAAGCTAGGCATACAAGCCCACAAGATGGGAGATGCATTGAAAGCCAATGGAAATGAAGGAGCAAGATGTCTCAATTACTTGTTTCATTGAAAAATTAAGGCTTCATATCCAAAGATATTTGTACAAAGAGGATTTCTTCATCTCCCCTCTCAAACATGAGAATGTTAATCGTAGGGGCACCATGATTTAACTGCATGGCTTCCAACGTGAATTTCCTTGAAAGAAGAATCTACTTCACCTACAGGGAAAAGAGCATATACATAGATGTTAATGAGTTGGGGAACACAATACCCTTGCAATAAAGGGAATCAAGAGGAATTAGAGTTGTCTAATTTCCTAAATGGATCCCAAGATGTTTTCATTGATGGCATCCCTAATGAGCTACCTCTAAAATGAGGGATGATGACCATGCAATTGAGCTTCTACCAGGAATCTCACTGCCTAACAAGCCTCCTTATTGAGTTTCACAAGCTCAACAAGAGGAGATCATGAGGCAAGTGCATCAATTGGTAGACAAAGGGGATGGTGAGGTCTAGCTCCTCTCCATTTTGTTCACCATTGCTTTTAGTGCAAAAGAAAGACGACAGATATCACATGTGTGTCAACTATAGAGCACTAAATAAGATCACTATCAAAAATAGATTTCCTGTGCCACAGGTAGAAAATCTATTTGATAAATTTACAAGTTTTGGCATGACAAATGCTCCAGATGCATTCAAACTCATGATGGACAAAAATCTTCAGGCCATCCAAATTCTCTTGAAGAGTACAAGCAACATCTCCAGGTAACCTTTCAAGTTGTGAGAGAGAATAAGCTTTTCATTAATCAAAAGAAACGTGATTTTTTTCTACAAGAGATTCAATAGTTAGGTCACATTATCTCTAAGGATGGCACCCGTAAGCATCCAACAAAGTTAGAGATAATAAGAGGATGGCCTAATCCAAGGAATCTACATGAGGTACGAAGCTTCATAGGTATGAGTGCATACTATAGATGCTTCATAAAAAATCATTAATCAAAAGAAAAGTGATTTTTTTCTACAAGAGATTCAATAGTTAGGTCACATTATCTCTAAGGATGGCACCCGTAGGGATCCAGCAAAGTTAGAGATAATAACAGGATGGCCTAATCCAAGGAATCTACATGAGGTACGAAGCTTCATAGGTATGAGTGCATACTATAGATGCTTCATTAAAAAAAAAAAATCTCGCTAATAGCAGGCCCATTACATGACTTAACAAAAAGAAACGTTAAGGATTTATGGACTGCAAAAGTGCAAGAATCTTTTGAGAAGCTTAAGGAGAATCTTATCTCTCAATGTGTGCTCACACTACTAGATCTCTCAAAGCCACTTGAGGTCCAATGTGATGCTTGTGGTAGTTGCCTTGGAGCTATTTTGCTTCAATAAGGGCATGCCATAGTATATGAGAGTCAAAGACTCAACTTCGATAAGTGAGAATTGGGCAAATACAAAAGGCTACTAGCTATTCTATATGCCCTAAACACGTGGAAACACTATCTCTTGGGGACTCCATTCATCCTACGAATGGATCACAAAGCCTCAAGAACTTCATGACGCAAACCAAGATCTCCAACAAAAAAATGAGGTAGGAAATTTTTCTTTTTCAATTTAAATTTCATATTGCTCACATTGCTAGCAAGCACAATCAACTGGTCAATGCACTTTCACAACGACCAAGGGTAAATGTGGTGTCTATAGCAACTCACAATGATCTATCTTTTATGATAGATGAGTATGCTACTGACTGAAATTTTAAGTACATAATTATAGCCTTTGCAATAGGGAAGAAAAAAAGAACCACTCACCTTGAAGGATGGTTATCTTCCAAACGGCAATAGGCTATGTGTGAATCACCCATACAATACGAAAGTCATGTATGAATCCCATACTTCTCCTTATGTGGGGCAAAGAGGGATTCTATAATCTACTTTTCGAGGAGTAGAAATGTGTTTCTGTTGGTCTACCATGAAAAGTAAACATACAAGAGTATGTTTCAAAATGCGTGGTATACCAAAAGTTGAAATTTGATCGAGGAAAGCAACTTGGATTGTTTCAGTCGACAGGCTTAACAAGAAAACACACTCTATGCCTGTCAAAAAGACTATTGAGGCACATCAAATGGCAACCCTCTTCAGATCTCAAATTTTCAAGCATCATGGATTTCCAACACCCATAGTGTTGGACAAAGATCCTAGAATGACCAGTAATTTCTAGAAGGGTCTCTTTGAGAATCTAGGAAGTAGATTAATTTTCTCTTTCGGCCTATCATCCACAAACGGATGACCAAAGTGAAAAAACTAATCTAACAATTTTTTATCTACTAAAAGCCTATGTCATGGAAGTAGATCAATGTTCTCAATGATAGAAGTACTTACCTCTTATAGAGTATGCGTGCAATGATATTGTACATACTTCTATGGGGAAATTACCTTTTGAGGTTAAAGAAGGAAGATCCAAAAGTCCCTTACTACTTAAAGTACATGGGAAGATCTTTGTTACTAATGAATATAGCCGAGACCTAAAAGAATCTTTTGCTAAAGATTAAACAGGCTATATCCATCTCAAAGGAAAGGCAAAAAGGGTTGTTGTTAATAAGCATAGAAGAGTCTTAGCCTTTAAGGAAAATGATTGGATCTTGCTAAAGTTTCTCAAGGCTCATCTGAGGCATACTACGGGCAAGAGTCCTACGAACCACCAAGAGTATGATGCTAAACTAGCAAAAAGATACTATGGTCCTTAAAATCCTTAAGCCAGTCAATGATATGGCTTATCAATTGAAGTTGCCCAACCATTGGCTCATGCACCATGTTTTCCATGAGAACCTACATAAGCCTTACAAAGGAGCGCCATCAAAAGAAGCAATAGTTGTTGCAGACCCTCCAAAAATCGAAGAAGTACTTCAACCTGAGTCCATCCTATGACATGAAGACAAGGTATTAAGAAACGGTAAGATTATCTGACGATATCTTATTAAGTTTAAGAATTATTCTTTTAAAGATGCTAGATGAATGCAAAGAACCTAGCTTAAAGATAATATGAACCTTGTCAATGCTTACAATGTTGCATTAGAGTAAGCATATGAAAATTCATTTTAAATGGAAAAAGTTTTTGTCTTATAAGACTAGTTCTCTTTTGATTGTGCACAAATTTAAAAGTATGCATGCTTAGAAACATGTTTGTGGTGATGATGTCTCCCAAACACCAAGTAGAACTTGTCACTCTACTTTGCAAGTATGATATGGGCTAAAGAGTAGACATGCTTGCGGTAGCTACGTCTCCCAAGCACCAAATGGACTAGTCATCCATCTTGGAATGATGTCGTAGGGTAAAAAGGGATCCTCTACCCGCTAAGAAACATGGACTAATGACTAGGCTTTATCTTCTCTGCCTCATAGTCGAGGACGAATATGATTTCAAGAGAGAGGTAATGTCATAAAATAAAATATATTACTTTAATAAATGATCTTCTCATATTAAACTAATCATTTAATGTGGGAGAATAAACGGGAACAAGAGTTAGAATAGAGACATGTGCTTCTAAACCTGTCTCAACACAGTGGTGCAGCCAAATGATGTCGACGATAGAAATGGGCACAAGCGGGGCTATGGGGTCGAGCAGATGCAGGCCCGGGTGATAATGCAGCTGTGAAGTGCCACTGTGATTAGGTGGATTGGGAAATGTATGCATATGATGGTTTTCCTAACCAAGGGTATGCTGCCAGGTGCTAAATTGGATGGTGGCCTCATGTGTCCGAAGTGATGGTTTTGTGTGCCGAAATGTGATGCTTGATGTGCTCTAGAAGCTAGTCTAGACGTCTCGTCAAACGGAGCCCGGATGTGCGAGATATGGCAAGTTGAAGTGGGATGTGTTTGCAGATCCTCGCCGGATTGGGCGGGCACAGGTGGTTGATCAAGGTGGGTGTGAAATGATACACGTGTAGTGCTCAAGTTGTGGAGCATGCCGGTCTTTTCGGTTTGCCGTTCGGAGCTCAGACGGGCAAGTTATGGCCTGTGGAATATTTGCCGAGGGTCGGGTACGTGTTCATCGGGCCACGTAGATAGGCGTGCTGAGAAAGATATTTTTGAGCTCGCTCAGGTCTTGAAAAATCGCATGCAACATGGGAGTCCAGCCAAAATTTGCGGATGACCAATATGAGTCATAGGCGTCAATACAGGCACAGCTCAAGTCGATAAGCAAGAACGGCAGAAAGAGATCCTCATATGGCTTTTCCCGTTTTTTTAGTGTGCTTTTCAAGAGCATGAGATGGCTGGACTTAATGGTTTGTCAATCGAGATCTTAGGTAGCGAGATATAGGGGATTGAAGTTCGGATCACTGGTCGGACAGGCGAGAACATGTGATCTGTTGCCAGGTTCGGAAGTGTCCTTCGAAGGCGTGTAGGGGTTGGAATGCAGTGGAGATCCAAGAGCCTCAAGTCAACCGATGTTTGGAATTGGTACGATCGGACGGGTAGTTGACAAACATCTACGGATAAAAGCGCCGAATGTAGGAAACGGCCACTAAAAGCCCCCTTGGCTATAAATGCAAAGGAAAAAGATTGCCTGGAGTTTAAAAAAGGAAGGTTAAGCTTCAAAACCCTTTGCAAAGTCACAAAAGTTAAAAGAAAAAATCTATGAGGAGCTACAAAGAGCAATAGCGCCGGGCGCTATTGCTAGAGAAGCTTAATTTAGGATGAGGGAAAAAAAAAAGAAAGGGAAGGGACAGAGTTTTCGAAAAGAGGTTTTTTTCTCTTGGGCTCTTGGGGTTGGGGGAGAAAGAGGAAGAAAAGGAGAAGGTGTTTCTTTTGTGCCCTCGATGATCGAAGCGGGCATGCAAAAGGTGGAGCATCGTCTGTGAAACGACTCGTAGGGGCGAGTGCTTTGCAGTAAAGGGAGCCGACAAAGGCTACCAAGAGGAAGTGATCCGTGCAAGCCGTGGTCAAAGCGGCACAAGGGGAATCGTCGAAGCTCATCAGGTGGTGAAGCACCGCGTAGCGGTTTGGAAGTGAAATAGCCAAAAAAGTCCGCCAAGGTGATTCCTCGCAGGGGCGAATGAAGAAGGATGATTGCCGTTGAAAAGTCGATTGGTGGTTTTGAATCGAGAGAAGCGTCTGTCTAATAGCGGCGAGTTTCTTTGGGAGCCCCCCACATAGAGGGTTGTGCTGGATAGTGAAAGAATGTTTTTCCTCTTCCCTGGGAGTAGCCAAGGTCATAACGTTTTGAAGGTTGTAAGGGTCTTTTTTGAGTCAAGATTGCACCCGTTTTGCCTCGTGCGGTGTTGATTTCCCCCTCCCCTTTTCTGTTTCTCTGGCTCTCGCTTATGTCGTGCGGTGTCCGCAGTGTGGAAGTGTGTGTGTCCCCCCGAACCCACGACATGTGTGTGCACGGAGAGAGTGAGTAAGTGGAGGCGTGTGGATTGAGAGGGTCGAGATCAATAGCAGTGGTGTGCGCGAGTGGGTGGGTGATCTTGTTGGCGGTAGGTGCATCGGGTAGAGTGCAGGCGAGGCCCTGCTAGTGTGAATCGTCTTTTTTGAAGGTGTTTTCGAGAGGACAAGGGTGTTGTGAATACCCTGAGCTATATAGGGGCAGTTTTTTGTGTGTCGGGTGTATTCCCCATTCCCCCTCTCCAACGGGACCAAAAGGAGAGATGGTTGCATCTCAATAGGGGTCCAAAAGGAGATGGTCTATCAAAGAGCAATGTGCAATAAGTGCTTCTAGACTTACCTCAGCAGGGGACCAAGAGGAGAGATGCTTGCACCTCAATAGGGGTCCAAAAGGAGGTAGTCTATCAAAGAGAAATGTGCAACTATTAAAGCTTAAAAGACCTTAGGGTTAGCTTCATTAAAGACCTCCAATGGTTAGTGTTAAAAGTCCTTTGACCTTAAGCAAGTTAGGGTTGAGCTTGAGGTGGGAACCCGACCTAAACTTAAGCAAGCTAGGGCTGTGCTTGAGGTGGGAACCTTTAGCGAGCTAGGGTTGTGCTTGAGGTGGGAACCTTAAGCAAGCTAGGGTTGTGCTTGAGGTGGGAACTCGACCTAAACTTAAGCAAGCTAGGGATGTGCTTGATGTGGGAACCCGACCTAAACTTTAGCAAGCTAAGGTTGTGGTTGAGGTGGGAACCCCACCTAAGGTGCTTGTCATGCTTGATGACTAAGGTACTTAAGGTACTTGTCACATTTAATGAGGAAGTTGCTTGAAAAGCTTCCTATGCATGGGGGGTAAGATGCTTGAGTCAAAAAGAGAACCTAATATTTTAATGAGGAAGTTGCTTGAGAAACTTCCTATGCATAAAAATCTCAAAGTTAGAGGAATTCTAAAAGAGCACATGGGACACATGTCAGACTCTCATTAAGCTTAACCACATGGTGTGCTTGAATGCTATTTGGTTGGACTAAAGAGGGGTCCAATGAGATTCCACTTTTATCTAACAAATATCTAGAATTTTTCAAGCTCTCTCTCTCTAAGGGGTAAGGAGGACACTTGTCAAAAGACTACCCATATGCTTGACTACATGCTGGATGTGATTGGCTAAGGGGAGAGGGGTCCAATGAGCTTGTAGCAAGTAGAATTTTTGCCCAAAGCAAGAAAGGGGGGTGCTAGGGAGATATACTCCACACACACACACACACTCATTTGCAAGGCTATTCTCACTTGGTGAAAGTTGAGGAACACCACCTTCTTCTCCAAGCTTGTGAGAGTGAAAGCCTACACCAACACTCTTGGCTATGGAATGCAAATCCAACCAAGAGCTATGATTCAATTCTAAAGCTTTCCATCTTCTCCATCTTCATTACTATGCTATTATATATGCTAGCAAGAAGAGTAATGATAAGTGAGGAACTATTTCTTTCTCCTACGGAATGTTTCTTCTTCCTCTTCCCTATCCTCATTCCCCACTAGCTCTCTCCACCTTCGAAGGTTTTTGAGGCCTTGGGACTGAGGCTTGGGATAGTTAATGCTTTCTTTAAGTTTATGTTATGCTTGTGATGCATGAAACTTTCCATCTTCATTGCATCACCTAGGTTACAAGGAACACAAAGATTGTATTGTACCAAGTCTCTCTTGATGGGAGAAACTATAATACAAATGGCTATTGGAGGGGGGACCGGCTCCATATGAATCCGGTCTTCAACTATTGTCATGTTCTCTAAACTCTCTCTCTCTTGCAAAAGTAATGTTCATGCCAAGTTAACTAGGTACCATGTTTATGTTGCTACCATCAATTAAGTTCACCCACTATGCTCACAAAGTAATCTCTCAAAACTGCTTCACCTAATTTCTTAATTCCGCTATTCTCAGAGTTCATAGGCCATTTTGATTACAAAATGCGTTTAGAATAGGGTTTCCATAAGAGGCTGCTTCCGGGCCATTTCTAGGCATTCCAGTCAAACTCTGAGTCACAGATTGGCATCATTGCACTGTCAAGCTCTTTCATCACTTTGTTGACTAGCAAAACCTCCAAGCTATTAAGTTGGAATTGGGTTACTAGAAGTTCAGTGGTTTTCCAGCTCTTGCTGTTACTATCCCAGAAGTGCCCCAGTCGGTTCAGATCCTTATTATTCAGTTTCTTGGCTGCTTCTATCCAATAGGGATTTTGTGGTAGATCTACAACTTTGGAAAGCCAGGGGGACCAATGCAGAATGGAGTTCTTGAAGTATCTGGTTTCTTTCCCCCACTTTAGGACTCCCGCTGCTCTGTTGCATTTCCTTACCAATTTCCCTGAGCTGCCCCCCAGACTTAGTGTAGCCCACGTCGGGGCTAAAAGTTTTTCATGAACCTCTACCCCTCTCCACTTTCCTTCTTTTGAACCAAGTTTAGCTGCTTCTAGCATATCTCTGATCATGATAGCCCAAGCCTGGTCTTGTTTAGCCAAGGAGACTGCAAATTTGGCACAGCAAGCTTCTGCATGGGCCACAAGGTTGAGAATTCCAAGGCCTCCTTGATTCACTAGCCGAGCGACTGACTCCCAACAGGCCCATTGCCATGGCTTGGAGGATTTTGTGTTATTTTTCCATAAAAACCTTTTTACCGGTTTTAAGAACTCTTTCTAGTGACATTTAGCCATCTTGAGAAGCGGGCTAGTGAAGGCAATATACGGGAGCATAAAGGCATTAATCACTTTTATCCGGCTTGGGAATGGGAGAAGAACATACTCCCACCTACTCATTTTTGTTCTGAATTTTTCCAGGACCCACTGACATCTTTGTTTGTGGGTTACGTCCACCCCCAAGGGGGCCCCCACATGTCTGAAAATATTCCCTTTTGTAACAATCTCCCCCGACCAGTCGAAAAGGTCAAATGAGTCATTTTTCGACAAGGAGATCAGCCTTGACTTCTCTATATTGCACTGGGACCCCGAAGCTATAGAGAACATTTGTACAATCTCCAAAGCTTTCCTTACGACCTGGGGACGCGCCCTCAAGAAGAGGAGAGAATCGCCTGCAAACATTTTTGTAAGTAGTTGGTTGTTTCCTGAGAGAGCCAGGCCTTGCAACTCCCCACGCTCAGCACTAGCTTCGAGCGTCGTGATTAAAGGATGTGAACCTATGGCGAAAAGCAGGGGGGCCAGAGGGCATCCCTGCTTAATAGACCTTTTGGCCTCAAAAGAGCCCACTATTCTATCGTTGAATAGGAGCTCTGACTGGCTACCAGCCCCTAGTGCATGAATAAGATGACAAAGGCGAGGCCCAAATCCCAGAGCTTCCATGACTGCTTCTATATATATCCATGTTATTCTATCATAAGCCTTATCCAGGTCAAGCTGGAGCTTTTGATTAACTTAAACGTTTGTTTGATTGTTTGTGAAAAACTCAATACTTCGTAAGGGAACAGTTGCATGCCAGCCGGGTGGCACAATGACACGTGGACGAGAGAGAGAGAGAGAATTTTTTTTAGGGCATT
This sequence comes from Adiantum capillus-veneris, assembly GCF_014529385.1. Lineage (NCBI taxonomy): Eukaryota > Viridiplantae > Streptophyta > Polypodiopsida > Polypodiales > Pteridaceae > Adiantum > Adiantum capillus-veneris. Next base: position 128,743,931 of record NC_140953.1, read on the forward strand.
GTGAGGGAGGAGTGCCATTGTGGACTATGGTTTTGAGCTGGATGCTCGCTTTAGTGTCCATATGACCCTAGTAGGTGGTCCCAACGTTTTTTTCATTAGTCACTTGAAATCACAAAACCCATTAATTAGTTCTCAAGATGGCAAAAAAAATTTCATTTCAAAGCAAAATGGAAGACCATTGCTGTCGTTGGCATGATGCCCCTTGCATAGACCTCCGCAAGCTCCCCATCCCTCTCGTTGCGCTCAGATGCACTCTCTCTGCACCTATCTCTATCCTTCTCCGCATTGCGCCCAGATAGAACCACTCTCTCTCTCTGTCTCTGTGTGTGTGTGTGTGCGCGCGCACGCACGCAAATAGTAAATCTCTCTCTTCTCTTCGGATGCAAGCTAAGAGACACCATCTGTCTCTTCTCGCCCTTGTGTGCTGCAAGCCGAATCTTTTTACCTATAGCGCCAAATGGGTGCGTAGCCCGACCTACCCCAAAGCAGTGTATCTGGCGGGGTTGGCATCCTCCCCCCCTCCCCCCTTGGTTGACACGGTCGTTTGTCCATTGCCTCTGATCAAATAGAGAGATAATCTCCCCCTCTCTTCCGTTCCCTGTCCTCCATGTGCCACTCCCGTATTTTAGAAGTCCCTTTTTCACTTTTAAGCTAAGGCCGTCACCATGCCAAAAATCAGTATCTCAACTATTTGTTTTAGAATGCCAACGTGACCCTTGTTTTGCAATGTTTGCAATTTATATTGCTACCTAGTGTAAAAGTGCCAATTAGAATACGCGGCACATACAATGTCGCGTATACCCCCCTTAAATTGTAGAGTATTACTCTAAAATTAGATGGGTCTTAGTGTGCTTAAATTCAAGCGTTTACCCTAATTTCCTCCATTTTTCAAGACAAGCTTTGTGAATTTATCACTTGTTTATTTTTGAAGAAAGGGGAAGGTAGGAGAAGAGACAAAGAGGAAGAGAAGGGGGGGGGGGGGGGGGGGGGCGGGTTCCCCCCAAAACAAGAGTGGATTCTTCAGTATGGCTTTTCTCTACACCTAAAGAAACCTTAACTTTGCTAAGGGGCATTCACCAACTAAAGTGGATCTTTCTTGTTAGGTCCAAGGCCATATATTAGAAGGACTATTTAGCCTTTCAAATAGTCTCTCTAATTTAATTCAAGTAGGTGACATAGTGTTCTTACAACTAAAAGAGAGCAAAATTTCTTCTCCTTGCAATGCTACAATTACTTGATTAAGAGTTTTGTTCAACCATACCTCCATTTTGACAACTTTATATTGACACAAAAGAAGTTGAGAGTCCTTTTTTGTCTTTGATAAGTTAGTTCTCTCTCTCTCTCTCTCTCTCTCACACACACACACACACACACACACACACACAAAAACCTATCACTCAAGTGAGGTAGATTGTCCCATTGCTTCATAGAGTACAAGGTCTTTAATTCAAGACCCACTACTATCTACACCAATTTGGATTGTTGGTATTGTTTCTACAATGTTAATTGTTGATGTGGTGTTAAAATGTTCTAGTATGATCTCTCTCTCTCTCTCTCTCTCTCTCTCTCTCTCTACAGGTCTTGCGTTCAAGGCTCGTTGGATAGATCGCTTGAGATCTCTTGGGCTCGTTCCTACTGGGTGAAAATTTCTCTTCTTCTCCTCCTCCTCCTCCAATTAGAGTTTTTGTGATAGGAAAGGGAGGGCTGCAAGTTAGAGTGCCACATGGGGAGGTAGTTGAACTCATCACCTCAGACGGTCCTTTCATTTAACGGAAGTGATGAAAACACTTCTCTGTGGCACTTATATAACTCACGAGCAGAGCCACAGCTGACAGTCTCTCTCTCTCTCTCTCTCTCTCTCTCTCTCTCTCTCTCTCTCTCGCGTTTCGTTGCTGCCAAATGGAGACTCAGAAGCTAATAGTGCTGCCTACTATTTTACTGCTGATCACCGCCAACATGAAAGAGCCCATGAAGGATATGGTAGCGGATGCAGCAGCCTCTTCAAATCCACTCTTCCCTGCCATGTTTGTGTTCGGTGACTCTCTCCTCGACCCCGGTAACAACGTCCTCCTTGCCTCTGCCTCCTCCGCTCTTCCCCGCTTCCTCTCCAGCCCCAACCACCCCCCTTATGGCCGAGATCTCCCATCTCACCTCCCCACTGGTCGCTATTCCAATGGCCTCTTGCTCTCAGACATTCTTGGTAAGCCCTTGCTCATGCACAAAGTGTTATCCTTTTGCCACAATAGTGGTAGCTTTAACATGATACTGATGCAACTATGCCAGCATCCGCATAGTTACAAAAGGCCTTGCATTGTTGCTTTCAAGACAAATACTTGGTCACTTGTGACCAAGTATTTTACATGATACTGATGCAACTATGCCAGCATCCGCATAGTTACAAAAGGCCTTGCATTGTTGCTTTCAAGACAAATACTTGGTCACTTGTGACCAAGTATTTTACATGATACTGATGCAACTATGCCAGCATCCACATAGTTACAAAGGGCCTTGCATTGTTGCTTTTAAGACAAATACTTGGTCACTTGTGACCATGCTCGGGGCATAGCTCGAGGGATTCACTAGTAGTAATAGGGGGACACAACCTGCGTGTAACAAAATTGCATTTTTAACCTCTACATACGGGACCCTCCTATTGTAAAATCTATCCATTTGGTTTTAGAAAACCTCCCTATTGTACACTCACGTGATACCATACGATAACCCTTAGTGAATCCCTTGTGGGGCATAGTTAGTTACAAAAGGCCTTGCATTGTTTCTTTTAAGACAAATACTTAGTCACTTGTGACCATGCTCGGAGCACAGCTATTTCAAAAAGTATCTTATAACTATGCATCACGTCACCACTACCGTAGTTGACTCTTGGAACTCTTTGAAGCAATTGTGGACCATTGGATGAAGCTTGTTGTGAACAATTTTGGACCATCTATCAAGCACTCTAAGAGGGCCACATGACAAAGTCAATGATTTTTCCTTATTTTTCTATCAAATGCTTAAGTGAGGCATTACCAATTAGGGGACCAAACATACACTCTCTCATCATCTCTTTAATGTTTAAGAGGAGGCATTAATTCCGGGACCACACACACTCCCGACATCTTATGTAGTCCATTAAAACTATCCACCTTGTTCGTCAGTGAACTAAATCTACCATCAGTATACCATGAGTTTTCCACCTCGGATATAGCCTATAAACTTGTGGCTTAGCCGCAAATAGTGTGCATATGGGAGTATTGCTTAGCTTTTCCCCGAGGGAAAAAACAAGTAGTCCTAGTGTGACACTCAAAACCAACAAACAACTAGAGAACTCTCAGTCAAATTGTATCATACATAATCTTGTGAATGTAAGTCTATCAAGATTGTGTGGTACTCACAATCTTTGTCCATTAGTTTTTTTACACATTTTTTTCCACGTCTTTACCTATATGTGTGTAAAATGCGACACTTTCATACACACACATACAAACACATGTGCACACACATGTGTGCTATTTATATGTATGTATGTATGTATGTATGTATACGCGCGTGGATACCATGTACATATTTGTACTACCCAATGTGGGAACATGAAATGCATGCATCTATATTGTTAAAGAAAATATCTTGTCACACATATTTAAACACGTTTTTCGGATGCTTGAATTTGGATAAATTTCTAGGGAGAGTGGGAGTGAGCAACACCTAATTTTATAAACTAATGATGGAAGCTATAAAAGGAACAATAATATATTTTTCACTTGTGTGTATAGCTAGGCATATGGATTTGCCATACCCTCCTCCATACCTATCCAAAAAAGACAACTTTACAAAAGGCACAAGCTTCGCTTTTGGCGGGGCTGTAATATTCAACATAAGACGGAAATTTCAAGTCAGTTTGCCTTTGTGAAATTTCAAGTCAGTTTGCCTTTGTGTGTTTTTGTCACTATCCATGAGTAAAAGACTAAGCTTTTAATCTCATTGCAGACCCCAAGGATTGATTTTTATAATGAAGTCAGCTACTTCAAGGATTTTCAAGAAGAACTCTCAACAAGTATGGGTGAAGATGGAGCTAGTGAACTCATCTTAAAGTCTCTATTTCTAATATGGATTGGGTCAAATGACTACTTGGTAAACTATTATAGTAATCCTTTTGGACAAGGTTTTGCACAAAAGAGATACACTGCCATTGAGTTTAGGGAGACTCTTATATCCTTGTATAGACAGCAAATAGTGGTAAGAGCCTTCTTCCCTTATGCTCAAATGCAATTTTTAACAAAACATCTTGGTGTTCTCACACACAGAAAACATAGATAATTAAATCTCTTCAACTATGGTTGTGATTTGTGGAGGTGATTCTAGAAGTTCAAGATGTGTGCTATTAAGATTGCATAAACTACTAAAATCCATGGACTATGCCATTAGACACGACTAGGTTCTCCTTCTCGTCCTTCTTTTGATAAGCATTGTGCTTCGTCGTGGATTAAGGGGAATACTTAGGGTTGCATTCATGATGTGATGTAGCAAGAAAAGAGAGTGGAAAAAATGAGATAAAAATCTAAAACACTTTTCCTAAATTTGCACTAATCAAAATTCAGTACAAAGGTCCTCTTATATAGATATGGATGGAGCCTCATAGGCTTAAATCATATTTGACAAACATGTCTTGTTGACTCAAGTAGTTAATTAGTTTGATCTATGGGAGTAAATGGGGTACTAAATCATGGGCTGTAAGTGGATATGGACTATGACTCAATCATGACTAGCAAGATGAGATGCATACCATGGGAAAAGCTTACCCTCCCACTCCTCCTCTTAATCTTTGACCTAAGGATTGAGATCTAAAACTTATTTCCCTCCCATTGAGTTGATGGGTGTACACAAGAAGAAGCCAACTTATTTGACACTTAGGATATTCAGCTACTATACTCCCATGGGAAGTGGGGTACATTGACTTGTCGACTCAAACTTACAACCTATCATCATTTGAGTAGCAAAAGTAACATGAACCATCTTCTTCTATTGCATTGGCACTTAGTCATTTGGATAATTCTTCTTTCCACAATGGTTTCATGGGTTGGCATTGAACCAATCCTTTGGTAGATGGTTGGACATTTGATTTGATGTTGTTGGAAGTGCTTGAGGTGATGGATGGGTGGACAACATTACACAGAGTCTTCTTCATCCTTTACCTTTAACATTGGTTTGTCAAGTATGGATGTCAATTGCCCTAGATTTGTTTTACATTACAAATGGTGTACATGATATTTATAAGAGAAGGATGATATCAAAATATTTTAGTTTTCAACTCCTTTATGGCATACCATAATCACTTCATCTCCAGAATGGCATTCATTGCATGTAGGGTGAGTTTTGATGAAGCCTTGTAGCTCTCTTTGGTATTTTGTAATGAATAGACCACCTACCAATGGTGAGCTTGGAATACTTAATAAGAGGCCTCACATTCTTTTGTACTGGGAATTGATTGAAGCCTTAGGGGTGACATTGAGGCTACAAGGAAGTTCATCACTGTGGTTGTGTGGAGATAATAATTGTGTGTGTCATGCCAAGGGTAGGACTAGGCAGACATGGCCCGAGAAAAGTGTTGTGAGCCTATATATAGCTAAGAGCCAGAGGGCCAGTGGCCTATACATAGTGCGGTTGGGTGGTTATTTGCATGTTGGTTTCCCCTCTGGTCTTACACTGGTATCAGAGCGGTTTCGAGCCTTGGATAGGGGGAAAGGTCGTGGATCTCAAGCATCCTTGCATGGGATTCCATAGGCGGGCATGGCCCGGGCAAAGTGCCGAACACACATACAATACATGGGTCTATATATAGCTAAGAGCCAGAGGGCCACTGGCCTATATATAGTGCGGCTGGATGGTTATTCGCATGTCGGTCTCCCCTCTGGTCTTACAGTGCATTGCTTGCCAGGACTAAAAATGGGTAGTGAGGGGTAATTAGCATAAATTGATTGTGTGGCTTGCTAATTGGCATAATAAGTGCGACAAGACCATGTGCCTCGAGATTGCACCTATCCCCAATTGATCGCACAAGGATTGTCCCTTGCTACAAATAAAAAATTCTAAGATAACTCGTTGAAACCTATTGATGTGTAATGATTATGAGGTATAAAGCTTAAGTAAGATGGGATTAGGAATGCGTCTTTAGGCTTTATGCCTTTGGGTAGGCTTTGATACCACTCGTTGGACTTCATGAGGAGTATCTTGGGGTTGAATTCATGATGTAGGAGAACAATAATAGATAGTGGAGACAATTATATGAGAACCTAAGACATTTTGCTAATAAAAACCAAATGCAAAGGTCCTCTTCTATAGAGGTGGATGGAGCTTCATACGTTACATCATAACTCGGCACTACCACAAAGAGCCTATAAGATGAAGATCAGCATAGCAACTACATCTTGAGTTTTTTATTTACTCCCAATCATGGCTCTGATGCCAGTTGATATGGCATGGGGGCATCACTTTCCCAAGAGGTCACCCATTCCAATACTATTTTTGTGCATACGTGCTTAACTTTGGGGTTTCCACTAATTGGTCTAATCATTGAGACCCCAAAATCTTAAGGTATTAGGGACCTTCTGTCTAGCGAATTTGTGCAACCCTTGTAGTTATGCACCACTAATAGGTCACAAGTTACCACATCACAATCATAGTTATGTAATGGGTAACTAAATGTAATGCCAACATATCTCTACCATGCACACGATGCTTGTGACAAGCCCCTCATGACTAAAAGCATATGTCCATACTATCACATACCATGTTCTATGTGAAGGAAGTAGAGGTCAATGGTCAAGGATTGGTGTATCTATTATGCCAATTAGCTAATCCACCAAACTTATTGATGCCAATAGGGACTTGGACCTGAATAAGAAAAGTTAGAAGGGTCCCCTCCCCTCTCTCTCTCTCTCTCTCTCTCTCTCTCTCTCTCTCTCTCTCTCTCTCTCTCTCTCTCTCACACACACACACACACACACACACACATGTATATGTGTGTGTGTGTGTGTGTGTGTGTGTGTGTGTGTGTGTGTGTGTGTGTGTGTGTGTGAGAGAGAGAGAGAGAGAGAGAGAGAGAGTGAGAGAGAGAGAGACATATACATGTGTGTGTGTGTGTGTGTGTGTGTGTGTGTGTGTGTGAGAGAGAGAGAGAGAGGGGGGGGGGGGGGGACCCTTCTAACTTTTCTCTCTCTCTCTCTCTCTCTCTCTCTCTCTCTCTCTCTCTCTCTCTCACACACACACACACACACACACATGTCTCTCTCTCTCTCTCTCTCTCTCTCTCTCTCTCTCTCTCTCTCTCTCTCTCTCTCTCTCTCTCACACACACACACACACACACACACACACAGAGTGACATTAGTATGGATGAGGCATAGTGGACTACATAATCACACTTACACAAACCCAAATTGAAAATCTTCATGAAAGAAAATAGCCTTTTCAACCAAATTAGATACACCAATCCTTGACCATTGACCTCTACTTTAAAAAGTTTCTTCTTTTGACCATAGTTATCCCCCTCTTTGCCATCCAATTATATACATTTTGATAATTGAACGTTTGAATGTTTTTTTAATTAATTTTTGGTGGATCTTGTACTTCATTGATTAATTGAGGTATAACTAGTGATTCCTAACATAGACTTTACTAGCATGAAAAATCTAACTTTTCATAGAAAAATTAAGAGGCTATGTAGGCTTTAGAAGAATTATATCTATAGAATTCCCAAATTTTTCTTTTAATTGCTGTGTGTGTGTGTGTGTGTGTGTGTGTGTGTGTGTGTGTGAGAGAGAGAGAGAGAGAGAGAGAGAGAGAGACTACATGAAAAGTAGAATAACCAGTATTTTCTCCTAGAGGTTATATGGTATGGGAGCTCGTAAATTTGCATTGGTGTCACTTCCACCAATTGGTTGCACTCCAGTTATATTGCTTCTTTTTTCGAGGAGTGATAGTACGACTTGCATCGATGTCGTAAATGAGGAGGTCAAAAACTATAATGCGCTTCTTTTAAAGATGTCTAAAGAACTCCAAGGTGCATATCCAAGTGCACAATTTACCTACCTCGATGCTTATGATCACTCGCTAAAATTCATTCAAGATCCAAAGGCTTTTGGTACGTATATTCAACTTTAATCACTCAAGCATATGGTGAAGATTGTTTGATTTATGTTTGTGTGTGTAAAGTTATTGTTTGCCAAAGGTGATGATAATGACTACAAATAAAGAGGGAACCAAAAAGTGGCCTTTACCTATTATATAGAAGACCAAAAAAGCATCTCAAAAAAAATATTTCTTACCACATTTTGCATTACAAGATATCAAATCTCTCTCTTCATGTTTCAAGCTTTGATGATTTAATTCCCAAAATTAGATCACCAATGTAGCTCAAGAATTTCCAACTATGTTCTTGATTGACTTGGTAAGAAACTTTTATGATATAACCTCAAACTTATAAAATTTGTCCAAAAATGACTATGTAGAAAATTTGCAAAGGGGAATGTCAAGGTCTCTCTATGTTCCTAGATGATGTCAATGACATTTGATGTTGTCATCATTGACAGGCTTCAAGGATTCCTTACACCCGTGTTGTGCACTCGGGCCTTATGGAGGTGTGCCCATATGCTCCACAAGTATCAACTCAATTTGCGATGATGCCTCCCAATATGTATATTGGGATTTTGCACACCCTACTGAAAGTGCATTCTCTTTGGCAGCAAATTGGTTTCTACAAGGATCACCACCTGATGTACAACCATTTAATTTGCAACAACTGTCAGCTCTCTAAAAGACCAAAACCAACATTAGCTAAAGCATTGACAAAAGCTACATAGTTGTGTGGTAATGTACCACCATACTGAAGTTTGTACAATTCAATCACAGTGATCTCTCACAAGATAAAACGAGATAACCGAGATACTTGAAGACACTCTTTTATGATCTCAATCAAAAGAACGATAGCACCCCACATTCTTATTACATGCCTCCATGAGATAGCATAGGGGGTAGAAATGGAAATAAAATTTGGAAATGGCCAAAAGGAAAGGAAAAGCCAATAAGTTTCCTTGGTTGTGTAATATAAACCACAAACATTATTTGCAAAAGAGAAATGTAATTCATGCTCTTGTTAAAGCCTATTTCTACTTTCTTTCCATACTTTGGATCATGATAGATTTTTGGAATGTTATATCTCATCATCCAATCATGCTAGCAAGTTTGGAAAAATGTTTTCGACTTTAACGTCATATACTTGTAGAGCAACAGACACAATTGAGTGTTGTGAAACATAGCCTCGATCGAGATTTGAGCTAGGGTGACTCCTTCCAATATTGCACATGTCAAATAAATGGTGCAATTACTAGCTATCACACCTCTCTTACTTGTGACCTGCTCCTCAAAGTTTGTCTTTGGACAAGGACCTACATGTTATTGAGCCTTTTATCCTATATATGTGCGCGTACGTGTGTGTGTGTGTGTGTGTGTGTGTGTGTGTGTGTGTGTGTGTGTGTGTGTGTGTGTGTGTGTGTGTGTGTGTGTGTGTGTGTGTGTGTGTGTGTGTGTGTGTGTGACTAATCTTTTATGCATGATCCATGCACAAGTGTCTCTTGGCATGAAGATTAGTATTATCAACATCGAATGATGAAAGTGGTACATCAATGACCACAAGAAGATTGCTAATGTGTAGGATGGAGCTATCTATCCTTACAAAGCTCAATTCTATCCTGTGTAGGATGGAGCAAACTATATTTTCCTTAGAAAGACAAGCACTCAAGACGGCCTCTGCAAAAGAGGAGACTTATATTATATGATACATGAATGTCACTGAAAGTTAAGAGCCTTGTAGATCTCCGGTACACTATCCAATTGGATATGTTAGTACAAAAGAAAACTTGCAGATGTGCAAATTCTCTTTGAGCTTGAAACATTTGCACCATTTTATTGTTAGCCAGGCAATGCAACAAGCTTTCATGATGGCCATTCATTGATTCTCTCCCTCTCTCTTATCAAGTTAGGAGTTCAAAGACTCGAGGATAGATCTTTGCGATCTGTATAGATTGTTACTATGCCGAAAAAATCTCTCCTCAAATGTGTGTGTGTGTGTGTGTGTGTGTGTGTGTGTGTGTGTGTGTGTGTGTGAGAGAGAGAGAGAGAGAGAGAGAGAGAGAGAGAGAGAGAGAGAGAGAGAACACAAATAATCTTTCTATCACCCAAGTGTGGTAGATTGGTTATCCCAGCTCCCCCTGGAGCCTCAAGCCTTGAATTCAAGACTCATCGGATATATCTTGGAGGCCCCCTGGGATTGTTCATAGAACATAAAAATCTCTCTTCTCTTCTTCTTCTTCTTCTTCCTTCTTCTTCTTCTTCTTCTTCTTCTCTCTCTCTCAATCTTAAAAAGCCCAAAAAAGACCAACCATGAAATGAACCTCCTTAAATTTTGAGGAAGCTCCCAAAACACCACTCAAACCTGCAAATTTCACCAAAACTATTCAAGATCCATTAAATCTTACCCAACTTCCCAAAATAACCTTTCATCTATCTCCTGAACATCGCTCAAGGCATTAGATTGTGTAAATCTTTATTGTGGACCCTCAAGTTTGGTGTATAGTGTCTTGTCTAAGACACTTTACAGTAGATCTTTAATATCAAAAAGACTATCTAAGAATTGAAGCAATCCATCATTTCTGGGAATTTTGGAGGTTTCCCGGGGGGGGGGGGGGGGGGGGGGGGGGGGGGGGGGGGGGGGGTTTATTGGAAGTTTTCACAAACTATAGGGCTAGTTTGGGAACTTTTCCAAAAGAAAACTAGATATTAAGTGGCATACCTTAAACCCTAGTAAAGCATGTTTCCTTGGAAATACAACCATTTGGACAGCCTTAGCAATACTAGCAACGACAGACGCTGGCACTGCTTGTGTGTGTGTGTGTGTGTGTGTGTGTGTGTGTGTGTGAGAGAGAGAGAGAGAGAGAGAGAGAGAGATTAAAGAGGCAGAAAAATTTGAAGGGTGCTCTGCAGTACAGGGGCTGAAATTCCCTCAGCAAACGCCCCTCCTTTCGGCAGAGGGACAAACAAACTTTACAAATAATAGCTGAATGTTCCAGGAGACTTTAAAGAGGATTGTAGATCCCCAAATACTTTATCCAATTGGATATGTTAACACAAAAGCATACTTGTAAATCTGCAGGTTCTCTCTGAGCTTGAATCAATGTATTTGGTTCCAAACATTCTCATAATCTACCAGGAAACCCCACACTTTCTCCTCCACTTCCTTCCATGTGCAAGCTGTTCTCAAGTCCTTCCAGATGCCAAAAACAGCACCAAGAGCGTTCTCCTCATGCAGAATTGTGTAGCACCTGAATTGAAAGCAGAAGAAATCATGAAATTCATACCAAGTAATGTAATCAATCCATTTCAAGGAAATATATGTGTGTGTATATATATATATATATAATATGTGGTATATATATATATATTATATAGATGTATATATATAATATGTGTGTGTATATATATATATATATATATATGAGTTCACAAATAAATCCTTTTCATCTGCTCAAAACATACACCTCAATGAATCCAGGATAAGCCCAGATTCCCCCTTAAGAAAGTGCAAGGTATAGACTCATGTTAGCCACCCACAAGACATTATAACCATCAGCTCCATCATGCATAGTATTGACTAAATACTACGACATCTACTCAAAATAAGGAGAAATGGTGGAGGATAGTGACCAATTTCCTTTTCTATGTACAAGTATCAGGCTGCTATGCAGTATGAGCAAGGAATCAAAGAGCTTTGAGACAACCGTGAAGGCATTTCTAAGCAAAAGTTTTTCTATTATCCTCTGATTGTGGGACCTATCTAGATGACATTAGACAAGAGACCAATAATTTGAGAAATCTCTTGTCACGACAAGCAAAAATGAACTAAAATCAACCAAATCAAGGTCACTTTAATGCCCTACAGTCAACTTAAATGCTCACTTATAGAAGGCACACATTACTCTTGAATTTAAACAAAAAAGCAAGGCAAACATTACATTGCCCGGTATGGGAGCTCAAGTGGATGGCATCCGCTCTGCCAGCTTTCTGTGCAGTTCAAGGTGAAAGAATGATGGTAGCTTGCTAGGAAGCACTTCAGGAAGTCTGGGTTTCCCTTAAACACATCTAGATACACACCAACCAGATCATAGAGAGGATCTCCTGCGATCAACATCCAAAGAACTCATTAGCTGCAGTCTTCAACACAGTAAAAAGAGTACCACAAACATGATGACTTCAAATATGCTCACCAAGACAAACATCCCCAAAATCTAGGACGTGACAAGTCTTTACAGAACCATTAACTTCTTCCTTGGACAGAACATGCTGCATTTCTTGCGCATTTCCGGCTGGTGGATCAAGCACAACCTGAAGATTCTCATCAGTTATATCCATGTGCAGCCAGGCAGGCTGGGATAGTTTTGGCACTCCTCCATTTATCTGCAAGAGGAGTTTACTGCTTAAATAAATATGAATGTGGCAAGCTGAGTTTGTCCCTTCAGACATACAAACAGCCCACAAAGATAATTGAAGATTAGCTTGCTTACTCTTGCCACCAATGCTACGGGATCGGCCGGTAGATACTCCTCAACTTGTCTGATCAGATGAGGTGGAACACATTCCCTACAAGCCTGACACCTAAGAATTTTGCGTTCTTGAAATCATCACTGATACAATAAACATGTAAGACCATTACCATTCCTCTAACCGAGCTATGGAATGCTCGCGCTGCCTTCGCATCATGCACATGAAGAGCGTCCATTCCTCTGGTGGTTTGTACATGCTGTCTTTTCGAAACTCAACGGGCTTTACTTTGCGTTGAGGCTTCGCTTGTTTCTCTCCTGTTGCACTAGAGCAACACATGGGAGGCAGAGGCAGGTTATGCAAGTTGTACAGATGCTTTCCAAGAATATCTGCCAAGGATAGGATATCTTCTTCTTGCATACTCTCACGACTGTAAAAATTCAAAACATTCATTAGGTCCGGCATAACCATGACATTGAATCTTTATAAACTTCGACTCACCTGTGTGCTAAGTCCTGACCGTCACATTTACTGGTGACAATATAAGGACATTGTGTGTTTCTTCCCTCTGGCACATCCTCCTCGGACCAATCTGTATATGATGGGTTCAGCACTGCTTGATTCCAACGTGCACGATGAAATTCACCAGATCTAAAGCTATTTTTCTTTTGAATTTCATAATTGGGCTCATTTTGTCCATCCCATGCAACTGCTTTGTACGACCCCTTCTCAAGATAAACAATGCCACTTGCGACTATTTCTGGGATCACATGCCTCAAAGGTGACCCACTTTTCTTGACTACTGAATAAAATTGGAGCTGTGCATTGTGCTAAATCAGAATCTCTCTCTCTCTCTCTCTCTCTCTCTCTCTCTCTCTCTCTCTCTCTCTCTCAACCGGGAAAGGAGAATGTCTTCCCCACTCACACCAATGGCTACCAAGGTGAAATTCACGCTCACGAACAAGCGCATTTCGACATTGAAGATAGAAATGAAAGCTTGGAGGAAGGAGATGGAAGTAGGATGGAGAGAAGCCAAAATAGTTTTTCTCTGTGAGCATGGGGAGAGGGAGAGAAGATGGAAAGACGAGAAAGAAAGTCTCCAAGAGAGAATCTCTCTTCTGGAAGGCACTGTTGCTACCCTTATGAAAAAAGAAGAGAGGGAGATAATCACCGACAAGAAAGCCATCAAAGACGAGATCACCAAGGGGATCGCAAGGAACATTGAGAAGAAGCTCAATGCATAGAAGAACGTATCGGTTGAAACTGTCAAGAAGAGTCTCAAGCAAGAAGCAAGAGAGGAGTGGATTGAAGTGGCCAAGAAAGAGAAGACCAAGGAGCGTACACCCACAACTATCATTAATATGACATTGGCAGAAGAACAAAGGAGGACACGATCCATGCATGTACACATATCCAGTATTTAAGACCATGATAATATGGATGAGGAAGTTGAGGAGCTTATGACAATGATGAAGATGACAATACCCACACATAACAAAGCATGGAGGGTGGGGAAAAAGAAGGCAGATACAGGCATATCTTCAGTCAAAGAGAAGGCACTAATTTTGTGCTTCCCCTCAATGGAAGCAAAGGAGATCTTGAAAAAGAGGCCAACTTTAAAGAAGACAAGTGTCTTCTTAGGAGACGATCTTACCTTGGCATAGCTAGCATACATGATGGTGGTCATGCCACAGATCAAGGTGGCAAGGGAGAAGGGAAAGGTGGCTTTCTACAGAGACGACCGTATTGTGATTATGGAGAGGCATACCACATGACGGTGTGAGGTCTATGGGACCGAACTCAACATTGCTACTTGGAACTGTAATGGGTTTGTATGTCACAAGACGGGCACCACGTGCCAATAGAAAAGAACAGACTGAACAGACTTTTAGCACTTCATTAACAACTGAACTGAGAGGGAGAGAGAGAGAGAGAGAGAGAGAGAGACGACACGCGACACGGAGTGGCGGAATTCCACCCCAGAGAGTATTGGCCCCAAACCTTGGCGTCCCTTTCGGTATTTCTTTATATTGCATCAACACAATACAAGCCGGTACTCCAGACTCTGCACCTTCTCCAGGAAGCATGCCAGAGAATGAGCTCTAACCTCATATTTAAAGGCCCAAGGCCCCAAAAGCTGTTTACAGTAAAAAGCCTTCAAACTCAAAAGCATCTGGTTCAAAAGCAAAGCCAAAAAGCTGCCAGCATAAATCACGGAAATCCGTACAACTACCACGTCATCAGCCAGCGCAAAACACGGAAATCCGTACAGCCTGCCACGTCATCATGCCAGCGCAATTTTTGAAAATCTGCCATGTCAATCAATTTTTGTGTGTGTGTAGGTCCTGCTTTATTTTAATCCTTTATGTCACTTGGGGCCCCATTGGACGGGGTCCCCATAAGTTGGGAGGACTTCTTTTGTTACTTGTTCTTCTTAGGGTTTAGGCCCCTTGGCCGGCATCTGTAAGTTGGCTCCATTCTTTAGGCTTTGACACGTCAGCAGTTTGTTACATCTCCCCTTCTTGAAAGAGAGTAATCGTCTGCGATTACAGCATATCTGCAAAACAACTCAAGTTAGCTCAAAAATTTCCGAGGGTCATTCAATTTGCTCTTTTTATTAAGAAGTTAGCTTCTCCTTTCTGCTCTTTTGATCAAGGAGTTAGCTTCTCCTTTCGGCTCTTTTGATCAAGGAGTTAGCTTCTCCTTTATGCTCTTTTGATCAAGGAGTTAGCTTCTCCTTTATGCTCTTTTGATCAAGGAGTTAGCTTCTCCTTTCGTCCACATTGGAACTCTTGATATTCCGGCATAGTAAACTTAGCCATCACACCCAGATCGTATCGATCTTCCACGGGTGTCTTGATACACTAAAATTACATACCCATGCAATCTCATCCAATTAGGA
Organism: Adiantum capillus-veneris; assembly: GCF_014529385.1. NCBI lineage: Eukaryota > Viridiplantae > Streptophyta > Polypodiopsida > Polypodiales > Pteridaceae > Adiantum > Adiantum capillus-veneris. The sequence goes on from NC_140953.1 coordinate 128,759,420, forward strand.
ATATTCAGTAGTTGGCACATCACAATGCAACACAAATGCTTACATATGCATGTTACAAGACATAGAAACATAAAGCCGCCGATGAACACTCCCCCCGCAAATAACCTAAAAAGGTTCAGGCCATGAGCTGTTCAACGACTCCCTCATCACTCCTCCCGCAAATAACCTAAAAAGGTCCGGACCAGGAGACATAGAGGCCTTTTACAACCAAACGCCCCCCAGACCGTAGCCTACGTCGTTTGGAGGTGCTAAGAGTAACCACTACTCAGACTTCTTAATACTCCTCCCGCATAACCATCCAGGTCCAGGCCGGGAGTCACAACAACAATACTCCCCCCATAAATAACCACAAGGGTCCGGGCCATGAGTTAGAAAAAAAACAGCACTTTTCAATCATTCAATACTCCCACCGCAAATAACCACAAGGGTCCGGGCCATGAGTATGAACAAGCATTCTCAAACATCATTTCTCACTACACCCGGGAGTAAAATCACCAATCAATGAAACCAGTATTAAAACCGGAGTCAAACATTTCAAATCGGCACCAAAACACGTTCAAAACAAATACCATCCATTTCAAACAAATGCCAACAGGATCACCAAACAAGCTCTCAAACAAATTTCAGACTTAAAAAGCAATCTCGACATCAGTCAAGCTCGAAAAATCGACTGGCTTTCCATCTTGGAACCTGCACCAAAAATTAGGGTTAGGTTCATTCCATAAGGTTGTAGCCGAGCACAGCATGGTCCATCGGCTCTTGACAGTGTTTCTTTGGCGGCGATGGTAGTCCCAAGATAGCAATCGCACTGGACCTCCAAGGTTATCAACTCGAGAAGAGACATCTACTGAGAGATGTCGAGAAATTTCAAGATATAATCCGCTAGAGTTTCCATGGCAAGCATTTCAAGATACCCCACTCTCCCAGAAGTTGCACTCTGAAGGAAGATGTCAGAAACCATATATCTTTGGGTAGATTTTTTTTTTTTTTCTTGAAAGCTTGCCAAGTCCTTGGAAGTGTGCGGCTTGGTAGCTATAGACATCTGCATGGTACTGTCTCAGAGAAAAACAGCAGCGCGAAACAAATCTTGGATCCTTCTCTTGCAAGTGATCTTAATGGCTTATGCATTATAAGAATGAGCGGTAAGACGAGAGCGCGCCCAATGCGTGATGAAGTAAGGGTGGGAGTGGCTAATAAGCCCGGGTTGGAGGGCGGAGGGCGAAGATACCTCAAATAAAAAACCAATAGCTCTATCTGCTCTTGTGTAGGACCGGTATGCTTTCAGAAAAGCACACACCTGATGCTCTGATACCACTGTCACAAGACGGGCACCACATGCCGATAGAAATGAACAGACTTTTAGCACTTCATTAATAATTGAACTGAGAGAGAGAGAGAGAGAGAGAGAGAGAGAGAGATACGACACGCGACACGGAGTGGCGGAATTCCACCCCAGAGAGTATTGGCCCCAAACCTTGGCGCCCCTTTCGGTATTTCTTTATATTGCATCAACACAGTACAAGCCGGTACTCCAGACTCTGCACCTTCTCCAGGAAGCATGCCAGAGAATGAGCCCTAACCTCATATTTAAAGGCCCTAGGCCCCAAAAGCTGTTTACAGTAAAAAGCCTTCAAACTCAAAAGCATCTAGTTCAAAAGCAAAGCCAAAAAGCCCAGCATAAATCACGGAAATCCGTACAACTGCCACGTCATCAGCCAACGCAAAACACGGAAATCCGTACAGCCTGCCACGTCATCATGCCAGTGCAATTTTCGAAAATCTGCCATGTCAATCAGTTTTTGCGTGTGTGCGGGTCCTGCTTTATTTTAATCCTTTATGTCACTTGGGGCCCCGTCAGACGGGGTCTCCATAAGTTGGGAGGACTTCTTCTGTTACTTGTTCTTCTTAGGGTTTAGGCCCCTCGCCCGGCATCTGTAAGTTGGCTCCATTCTTTAGGCTTTGACACGTCAGCAGTTTGTTACACTGTAAGACTGGATGTAGGAGCCTTTGAGGATAGCTTCACTGGGAGGGACATTGTATTTTACTCAAAGACACATCAGACACCTAGACAGAGTTTACCACATGTTAGTGTAGTGGTTATAGATGAGAGCCGGTATGTAGACACGAGACCAGATCAAGACAAGGGCCTGGCGGAGTATATTATCGTCTTAAAAAGGCCAAAAGGACCTATGAGACCAACCCATTACAAACTGGTGAATCTTATACCCTGTCTGGGTACAAAAAAAGAGATACTAAAATGAATCTAGAGAGAGAGAGAGAGAGAGAGAGAGAGAGAGAGAGAGAATCCACGCAAGAGACACGGAGTGGCGGAGTTTCACTCCCAGAGTGCACTAGCCCCAAAATCCTAGCAGCCCCTTCAAGTTCAGAGTACACCACATCCGTGATTAAACCTGCAAAACTCAATTAGATTGTTTAGTTCCGAAATCCAAGGGTCAATTCGAGGGTCATTCAGTCATCTCGTTCTATATTGGAGCTCTTGATATTCCGGCGTAGCAAAGGTAGCTATCACACCCAGATCGCCCTGATCTTTAAAGGAATGTCACGATGCACTAAGATCGCATATCTAGGCAATCTCACCCCAAGTTGGAAGTATAGGCTTCACAAATTACAATGCAACACTGATAATTACAGATGCAAGCTCAGAACACAGAGACATAAACTCCCTCCATGATACAGAGGTTTACCCCTAGAGAAGAGATTATGCTAGGTTTGCCAGAGGGAGCCAAAGACAGAGCACTATTATATCTGCCAATGCACAGCATACTATGAGATCCACGGGCATTTTCATTGCTTGTTCAGAGAGGGCTTTTGGCTCCTTATCCCGCATCGTGGACTACTATGATCAGAGCTGCCTAGGTCTCTTCTTGCTAGAGATCCGTAGACTCAGAGAGACTACCCTTAAGAGCAGAGGACCTACACATAGAGGATCCATTTGGTGGAAGATCACTACTTTTTATAGAGGGACTACTCAAGATGGCCCACCACAAGTTACCTAAACACACCCTCATTGGGGCATCCTTCTTGATCAAGCCATCTAGCTTGGCCACTCACGACACCCGAGGATTCAAGAGTCTTCACATCGCAAACGAGGTCTACATCAAAGGCCACGGAGCATCGTTGAGCGACATCGAGCACGCCCTCCAAGAGAGCTGACTATGGAGGAAATTGAGGCCATACTTCAGAGACCCATGAGAGTTCATGGGATGATCACTCTTGTATACTTTCTCCATTGTACACCTCATTAGCCCTCATGTGATTTTATCCCTCCTTATATGTTTTGAGATGATATACTATGTGATGATGATGATGATGAGGATGTAGGGTAGGCTTGCATACCTACCCACTCTAGGTACCCTCATATATTTTTAGCTTTATGTTCTCCAGACATTGTACTAGACTCACACGTGGATGAACCTTTCGGTCTCATGGGTCATTTTGGCCTTTTGAAGACGGTAATATAACATCTCATCTCATCTCATTTCATCTCTCTCTCTCTCTCTCTCTCTCTCTCTCTCTCTCTCTCTCTCTCTCTCTCTCTCTCTCTCTCTCTCTCTCTCTCTCTCAAGCGAGATAACATGGGATGCATTACACTTGCTACATGATGCTTCAATTGACTCTCAAGTGAATGAAGCTTTTCTACAACGCCAATGTATTACGGCTTGGGAGAAATCCGGTGGGTCACGCTTCAGACATTACACCACCTATATTGCCCCCAACTACAAAACCATGTTCTTCGCTGAGAGAGGAAACCGTACTCACACTTACATGCTTGAGCCTATTCCTTGTCCGCGATACGCACTATCGCAGCAATTCGGCTTAGCTCCCATTTCCTTCGATGCGAGATAGGGCGTTGGGGCAATGGAGAGAGAGTCAAATCGATTGTGCACATTATGCTCACTGCAAGTTCGAGAGTCTGAGTACCACACACTACTAGAGTGCTCAGCTTTTGATCACATCTGAACTTGCTTCTCTCACATTTTCAGCCATAACTTAGACCTACACACTTTCCTCTCCCAGCCAAAGTGTGGGCTCTCCATTGCGACTCTCATCACAACAATTTTGGAGCATCGAGAGTCACTCATCAGCCATACACATACTACATCACATGTAACTTTGGTCCCATAGGTCATATTTGACCTCCGAGGACGATAATAAAATCTATCTCTCTCTCTCTCTCTCTCTCTCTCTCTCTCTCTCTCTCTCTCTCTCTCTCTCTCTCTCTCTCAAGCGAGATGACATGGCATGACCTGATAATGTTTTTCACGCTGACGAGCATCCTCAGGCATGGGTGATGATGATGATGTTTTTGAGGCTATCAATTTTAGTCTCACTTTACTTCATTTTATTTTTGTACCTAGACATTGGATTAGATCATCAGTTTGGTGTCATAGGTCATTTTGGCCTTTTGAAGACGTTTAATACAACATTTCATTTCTTTTCATCTCTCTCTCTCTCTCTCTCTCTCTCTCTCTCTCTCTCTCTCTCTCTCTCTCTCAAGCGAGATAACATGGCATGACCTGATGGGCCCCTAAAGCCCCCATGTAATCCTTTATAAGTGTGCCTTAGGGGCTCTGTCTGACACATTAGCTATGGCAACAACTGTAGAAGGGCACCCCCAGCCGTTATACCTTTGTGGCCATCAATAAGAAAGAAATACCGAAAGGGGCACCACACTTTGGGGCCAATGCATCTAGAAGCAGAACTCTCTCTCTCTCTCTCTCTCTCTCTCTCTCTCTCTCTCTCTCTCTCTCTCTCTCTCTCTCTCTCTCTCTCTCCGGATCACTTTGGCCTGACATGCACGACGCCCTGTCAAACTACTAACCATGGAGGAGATTGATGAGATCCGCCAGCGACCAATGTTGGATCTCCTGTGATTTAGCTAACCCAACTAGCTGCTTAGTTCACATCTAGCAGCTTAGGATTCCATAATATTCTTATTTTTGTTACTCAGACTTTGTATCAGATCCACCACATTGTAACTTTCTGGTCTCAAAGGTCACTTTGGCCTTTTGAAGACGTTAATATACATTTCATTTCCTCATCTCTCTCTCTCTCTCTCTCTCTCTCTCTCTCTCTCTCTCTCTCTCTCTCTCTCTCTCTCTCTCTCTCTCTCTCTCTCTCTCTCTCTCAACCAGATCAGAGAAGACGTTCTAGGAACATGCCTCAAAATAGTTGGTATGATGAGGAGTGCAGAGAGATGAGAGTTCAGATTCAGAGCGAGCTTATACTTGGAGTCATTACATATAGACAGTCTCGGATTGCCCTTCTGGGTTTAGTGCGACGGAAGAAGCGGGCCTTTTTAGCCCAGATGGAACGTGATTTGTATCAGCTCTTTTTGAGCCGAGATTCAGGTGAGGCTTGGCGTCTCTTCCATGAGCACTCACCTCCTCTAGTGATTACCTCTCCCGAGATTTGGGGTCAATATGCAGCATCATTATATACAGTACCTGGGCAACCACCATTACCAGACCCTCTAGAGCCATGTCCAGCCACTAGTACCTTCTTTACCACTGAGATGGTGAAGAACGCCATTGACAGGATGAGGACTAGGAGAGCATATGATCATGATGGTTTGGTGGCAAAGCACTTGATACATGCTAGAGATTTACTGTCAGAGGTTCTTGCGCGGTTGTTTAACCGTGTCATGTGTGAGGGACTACCCGAGTCCTGGAGATTATCTACTATTGTACCTCTTTTCAAGGCAGGGGACCCCACGGGCCACGGTACCAGGGAACTACCGTACTATTATGATAGGGCACACATTGGCACGGTTGTATGCATCCATTCTTGAACAGCAACTGAGTAAATGGGCAGAAAATGAGGGCATACGAGCAACAGGACAGGCTGGGTTCAGGAGGGGTTTCTCCACTTTGGACCATATTCTTACACTCAGAGCCATTATTGAGGAGGGTCGGGCACATGTATTGTTGCTTTGTGGACTTCCGCAAGGCATTTGACACAGTGCCGAGGGCCAGATTGATGCACAGGCTACTGAAGTTGGGAGTACCCACAGAGATCATATGGGGGATCATGGCTTTATACGGCTCAGTGACTAGCCAAGTACGCACTCTTGAGGGGATTTCTGACATTGTTCATTCCACTATTGGAGTGAAACAGGGTGTCCTTTGTCCCCTACACTTTTTGGTATGTATGTAGATGAGGTCTCTGACTACATTGACAGAGAGGGTGACAGAGACGCTCAGCTAGCAGGGACATGGATCCCTTTATTATTATATGCGGATGATATTGTGTTAATGTCAGAGTCGCCAGAGGGCATGCAAAGACATTTGGATGCATTGCACAACTTTGCAGAGGATAGTGGACTGTCTTTGAACCTTGGTAAAACCAAGGTTATGGTGTTTAACACCACACCACAGTGGGTCAAGAGATCGGCACCTACACTCGTATATGGCCAGGACACTGTGGAGTACACAGATGAATATACATATCTGGGGGTGGTATTCACGGGACCGAGGTTTACCCTGAGGAGAGCAGCAGAGACTAGACTATCCAGAGCCTATGCGGTATTAGGAGGGCTAGAGAGGATGTGTTCGCAGGTTCAGTTTTAAGACCACGAACAAAACTATGGCTCTTTGATACTTTGGTTGCTTCAGCTATGCTTTATGGGGTCCAAGTTTGGGGACCATCTGTGAATCATGAGAGTTGGAAGAACATGGAGAGACCCTTGGTATTTATGATATCCCGGATAATTAGAGCCAAGGCTTCTGTACCACATGCGATTATTCAAGCGGAGGTAGCCGCCCCTCCTATAGAGATTGAGGCTCTTACCAGATCAATGTCCTTTATGCACAGTCTATGGGATACACATAGAGTCAAATATACTAGACTGGCTCTTGAGTCCTCTAGACAGTTAGCGATGCAGGGAGATGCATCATGCTGGTATGCACAGATGACCTCATGATTTCAGAGACATGGTTTCAGCATGGATAGATTGCCTCCCTTTCAGTATTCCCTGGACGCACCCTCCCTGCCAGTCACACGGACAGAGATCACTAGACTCATTCGTCAGGATCTTATACAGTTGGACACCAGGAGGACATGGGTAGAGCCGATACAGGAGTTGGGCACGAAGATGGCTTTCTACAAAGAGCACCTTCTCCAACTTTCAGGGGATGGGTTTGTGACTCGTCCGAACTACATGGACACTCATTTATCTCATGGTCTACGATGTGCTATTGGTCAGATTTGCACATCCTCACACCAGCTAGAGATTGAGACGGGTAGATTCAGAGGGATACCACCAGAGTCTAGGATATGTCAACTATGCGGTAGAGAGCCAGAGACAGAGCTACACTACATATGCCACTGCACTATGTATTATGAGATACGAGGGCGCTTCCATTGCTTATTCAGGGAGGGTTTTGGACCCCTAGATAGAGTCATGACATATCAGGACCAGAGATGCCTTTGCTTATATCTACTTGAGCTACACCAACATAGAGACAGTCTGTTGGGGAGACATGGAGTACGACAGTCGCAGAGACAGATCACAGATTTCTTTGGATCGAGGGAGCCAAGAGACCAACCACCAACACAGGGTTGTACCCACATTCATACCAGAGGCACCCTCATTGACAGGGCGATTGAGCTCGGGAGATCGAGACGACCACAACCGAGACACAGGAGCACACTACATCGACGAAGACTCCAGCAGAGGATCAGAGGCATTCTAGCACGACACCCAGATTGTCATTGAGGGCCTATTCTACATTTTCACATTTCACACTTCATTTCAGTTTTCATTTTTATTTTTACTTTCAGTACTTTTTGTACTTGTACTTCAGACATTGTATTAGATTCACCACTTTGTATCTGATGGTCTCATAGGTCATTTTGGCCTTTTGAAGACGTTAATATATCATTTCATTTCTCTCTCTCTCTCTCTCTCTCTCTCTCTCTCTCTCTCTCTCTCTCTCTCTCTCTCTCTCTCTCTCTTCAAGTTCACATGTTGCAATGTTGTTCACGTGTTGCTATTGATTTCTTGCTTGGGTGGTAAGGAGAGGCTTTTCCCAAAGCTAAGTATGTGATAATCTGGGCCCTTCTAGATTCACGAAAAGATCAATGATGTATCCTTTCGACTAGAGTTGCTAGATACTTGAAAGATTCACAATGCTTTTCATGTGAGTCTCTTAAGACCTTTCAAATGTGAGGTGCAACAGAACAGGAACCTAGAATAGCAACCAGCAGTGGATGAGAAATTCTCATTCCAGAAGAGGTCCTAGCACACAAGTGAAGGGTAAGCAGGTCCTTTGGTCAAGTTCAGGAACTATCTAGTATCCAGCTCTGATGCATTGTGGATGGAGGACTTTGCAGGTTCTTCTCGATTACTAGAGTTGTACCTTGAGGCATTTGGTTCAGCATTGTCTATTCTTCAAGTGCACGTCCAATCAGCGGGGTGAATTTGGTGCATTGCGTGCTACACAAGAGGGGAGCCACTCCACTCCTTTGTCACAGATTGCATAGATGGAATAAAGTCTCCATGAGATTTAAGGGGTGTTGAAGGCCTGACAATATTCTGAGAAATGACTTTATGAAAAGATGTACATTGGAATGAAAATTCCTAAAATGATTACATGTGCTCTTTCATGTGTGTATTGTTTGAGGATGAACGGGATGAACGAGTGATGTAAATGTGATAGTAATGAGATTTCTTAGGTCACAACATCCGTGAAAAGATCAGCACGGTCTAGATGTCATTGCAAAATAAGTTACAATTATCATGATTCGCATTTAAGATCTCGACGAGGATAATGATGTGAATGTGATGGAACTGTTCAATCAATGCCCTCTTTGTGCAAGTGCTGGATGTGTGGTCTGGTGCATGAGTGCCTAGAGTCAATGTTTATTGAGCTAGTTTTTTTGTCCTTTGTCTCTTTTCAAGCGTAATCGATGGCGATTACTCTTCTTTCAAGAGGGGGGTATGTCACAAGTGAGATTCCATGGCATGACCTAATGGTTCCCTAAAGGGGCTACTCAAGTAAAGAGGAGGCCAAACAAAAACTAACACTAAAACGGTTTATGCAAAGAGGGCTGACGTGACTACCATAAAACGCATCGCAAATCGCACTGCTCACATGGCATAGTTGTACGGTCAATCTGGGAGAGCTTTTCGCGTGGCGGCTTTTGGGCTCCGTTCTTAGCTAGTGAAAAGCATCTGGGGTGCCCTCTTTTAGGGGCCCATGTAATCCTTTATAAGTGTGCCTAGGGGGCTTTGTCTGGCAGATTAGCTATGGCAGCAACTATAGAGGGGCCCATCATCCATGTAATCCTTTATAAGTGTGCCTAGGGGGCTTTGTCTGGCAGATTAGCTATGGCAGCAACTATAGAAGAGCGCCCCCCACCGTTGTACCTTTTTTATTATCAATAAAAAAGAAATACCAAAGGGGCCCCAGACTTTGGGGCCAATGCATCTGGCAACAGAACTCCACTGCTCTCTCTAGCTAGTAGCACTTCTAGATTAATTTTAGCATCTCTTTTTTGTACCCAGACATGGTGTCACATTCACCAGTTTGTAACAGATTGGTCTCATAGGTCATTTTGGCCTTTTGAAGACATTAGTATATCATTTCATCTCTCTCTCTCTCTCTCTCTCTCTCTCTCTCTCTCTCTCTCTCTCTCTCTCTCTCTCTCTCTCCTCGGGTTGTTTTTGCTAGAGCTGCGCAGACACAGATACAGACACAGGGAAAGTCTCTTGGAGGCCAGGTAGTGGGAGACATTCACAATGGGAGATCACTGACCTCTCTGCGCAGACACAGATACAGACACAGGGAAAGTCTCTTGGAGGCCAGGTAGTGGGAGACATTCACAAAGGGAGATCACTAACCTCTTTAGAGCAGGGACTCAGCAGCCAGATGAGCATGCTTCGCAGCAGACTTCAAAGCCCACTTCTACCAGAGGTATATTAGTGGACAGAGCCACTGAGCTCGGGAGAGCTAGACGCCCACGTCTACGAGGGCAACCACGACATCGATGGAGGCTCCACCAAAGAACAAGACTCTTCTAGCACGACATGGGATACCTCTCTCTCTCTCTCTCTCTCTCTCTCTCTCTCTCTCTCTCTCTCTTCTCTCTCTCTCTCTCTCTCTCTCTCTCTCTCTCTCTCTCTCTCTTGTTTTTGCCTGGAGTTGTTTTTGCTAGAGCTGTGTAGACACAAGGAAAGTCTCTTGAGGAGACCAAGTAGTGGGGGACATTCACAGAGGGAGATCAATTACTTCTTTAGAGCACAGATTCATCAGTCGGATGAGCATGCTTCGTAGCACACTTCAGAGCCCACTTCTACCAGAGGTATATATGGGGGGAGGGGGGGGGGGGGGGGGGGGGGGGGGGGGGGGGGGGGGGAGGGGGGTGTTGTGGTGCATATATAGGCAAATCTCTGATTTGCCTTGCCTGCAGCAAAACCCTACTATCCGTAAATGGCCTAATAAATGCTAATAAATATGTAAACTCACTAAAAGTGACCTGACACACATATTTAGTAGCACAACTACAAAAGACTCGAGACTCTGACCCCGGGAAACCCTAGGAACAGGGGTCCCGCCTCATGCCAGATGTTAGTCCCTTGCCGGATCCATCCTGCACACATGACATGACGCAAGCCAAACGCACACCTAGACACACGTAGTGAACGGACATCAGTCTCACCTCTTAGCTATAGAGCCAATACGGGCTCACCCCCGAGCTTGGGAGCTTGCAACCAAGCGAGCTAGCCTCTGCTACAAGAGCCGGTGTCCCATACCACCGAACCCACACCAGTACGGATGTGCGGGCAAAGCTACCAAGGGCCAAGAGTCCAAGTGTGGTGATCACACAAGATGTCTCATAAATGAGACTCAAATCCTATTTATAGGACTTCATAACCAAAGGGCCATGTTCACACTAGTCAGACATAACTGCAGGCACCCATCCTGATGTTTGGGGACGTAACACTTCCCCTCTTATTTTTTAATTGTTGTCCTCAACAATATCCTCGGTTATAGGACCGGGGAAACGAATCCTTAACGATCTAACTTACTCCCAAGTAGCTTGGGACTCAGAATGATGCTTCCACTTGATCAAATATTCGGGGTACGAAGACTTGCGAGAGTTGCAGACCCTTTGATCTAGAACCGATTTGGGTTCAAGTGGAATATAACGAGTGGTGTCTTGTTAGTTCGGACTTGCTCAAGAGAAATTACTAAGTCATCCTGCCCCAGCCATTCTTTTAGACGGCTCACGTGGAACACGGGATGAATAACAATGCCTAAAGGCAGGTCCAACTTATAAGAAACCCCACTTATCTTCTTTGTGATCTAAAGACAATTTCGAGCATTGGCAAGAATCCTTCAATACCCTAAGGTAGACCCACATGCCCTCCTGGAGTTCGCGGGGTTGCCGATACTGACTGGCATAAAAAGTGGCACGATCTTCACTTTCACAAACCTTGAACAAAGCTGTGGCTTTTTGACACTCTAGTGGCTTCAGCTATGCTCTATGGGGTTCAGATTTGGGGACCCTCGGTGGACCACCATGGCAGATCTGGTAGCACTGATGGATGGAGATGTATGAAGAGACCTCTAGTCTCTATGATCTCTCGGATGTTTTGGGCTAAGGCCTCAGTGCCACATGAGATTATTCGAGTTGAGCTAGGTACCCCCTCTCGTGGTCGAGGCCCTTACTAGGTCAGTATCCTTCATGCATAATTTATGGGACCTTCCCAAAGAGAGATATGCTCGGCTAGCCCTTGAGTCATCTCGACAGCTACCGCTACAGGGGGGCACAACATGCTGGTATGGGCAGATGACATCATGGTTTCAGTCACATGGCTTCACCATGGATAGACTACCTCCGTTCCAGTACTCCTTGGATGCACCCTCCCTATCTCTCACATGGACAGAGATCACTAGACTTGTATGTATTTGACCTAGTCCTATTTATCATATCTGCATTATAAGAATGTTAATATCATCTTTGTTTCTTCCACTAACTGCCCCAAGAAGCTTAAAAAGCACACCCTTAAGAGTAGATGTATCGTATGTGTATACAGGATGAATCTATGCCCTTCCTGAAAAATTCATGTAAGCTAGATCTTATTTCCCTAAAGCAACAGTAAGTCACCGACAGGAAATCAAGGGCAAGGCATTACCTCTGAAGCCACAGCATCAAGAGCTTTGTCTTCAAGGGCTTCATCTAAACATAATTTGACTACATAAGATCCAACGAGGAAGACCTACACAACATCCATCACACACATTGTTAGAAGGAGGAGCACGGTATGCAAGTAGCAGCAATAAAAAAATGTGCATCGTTCAAATTCGACAGGTGACTTACTGGATTGCTTCCATTTCCCAATGGTAGCTGTTCAGTTTCGGTAGGCTGAGGAAGGTTATGCATATTGCAGATTGATAAGACTCTTTCAAGCAGGCATTTGGCATCGAATGCAACGCAGGCACTCTAATATCAAAACAGATTAGAAACACAATAGATCATCAGAACCCCAGCCAAACAAAATCCTTAGGAGTTCAAGAATAAATTTGGTCAACAATTGATATGCATAGTTCACTTTGCTTTCATGCAAGCTGAAGTTTAAAAACATTATTTGCATTTTGTAACTATACCTTCCAAATCTGTTTCCTTAAGTCCAGTCTCGAATGCCATAGTTTCAGCAACCATTTGCGCAATGATTGCGACAGAAAAAAGTCACTTCTCACCGAATTTGAGACAAGGTGACGTTTGTGATGATTCACCAATGATGCCAGGAAATCAAGATTGAAGCTCCAATCTGGCTGTTGGGGGCCCAAATGGACCTTCTTGTTAGCATCTTCAAGAACAGGACCATTAGCAACTACAGAAGCATGATCTTGCATAGCAAGCCTTCCAGCACGAGCAACTGCTTTGTGATGAAAGCCAGGACTCAAATCCAAACAAACAAGCTCAAAGTTTGCTGTATTCACAAAATTTTGTGTCACAGCCAAAGAATTGTCGAGGTTCAGAACACAATGCCACCAACCACTGGGAACAAAAATAGTTTCTCCAGGAAACTGAATACACTCCAAAGGCTTATCTTCATCCTTCAAGGCAGGATATACATCCAACCACCACTGCATTGAGACAAAAAAGCAAAAAAGTGACCAGATGTGCTACCTACAAGAAAAAAAGAAGACTTGAGAACTGCATGTACCTGTAAGGATGTAGGGGAATCAATATCCACTTCCCCTTCATCTTCATCTGCATGTACAATCACTGATGGAGGAACTCGTCCAGGAGGATACAAAGCCCATCTACATAGAAATTGGAAACAGCAGGTTTGAATTTAGAGCACACACAATTCTACGACATTCTGTGTTCCATAACATAGGCCTCTACACTTTCGACAATGAGTTTGTAATGGGTAGAAATTGACCTTTTCCGCCCTCTAATCAATGTATTCCATGCACTTGTCAAAGCAGGATCAACATGCCATGATGCACCAGATCGAGCAGGCCCAATGACCAACCACCTAAAAGGGGGACGATCTTCCTTGTCCATAAAATCAAAAAGATCTTCCTTGAATAGACCTGGCACTTCATAATCTTGAACCAAGCTTGGAGCAACCTCACCAAACTGCACCAAATACTGACCACAACGTTAGCAGAAGACTAGGCTAGCTCTGGCATGCTTGAATGAAAAAAGGGAACCCAAAATTGGGGCACCCCCAAAAGACACCCTATCCCTTGATTCCAAGTTTTCAACCTCTCTCTACTTTTTTAAAGAGTTTCATCACTGCTTTTTTGTTGTTTTTAGCATTGCACCACTATTTCTTGCTGCTTTATAGGGTTTTGAAACTGGTTTTTGTTGTTCCTTAGGGTTTCGAAACTGTATTTTTTGGCAGTTTTTTAGGATTTGGAAACTGGTTTTCAGCGTTTCAGAATTGTTTTTTTGCTGTTTTTTAGGGGTTCGCTTGCGTTCTTTTGATGTTTTTATACGTCGCAAGAAAAGGGCATTTTTAGCCAAACTGGAGAAGGATTTATATCAGCTCTTCTTGAGTCAGGACTCACATGAAGCATGGCGCTTATTTCGAGAGCACTCACCGCCTCCGACGATTACTTCTCCTGAGATCTGGGGTCAATATGTAACATCATTATATATGGTATCTGGACAGCCTCCATTACCAGATCCGCTAGAGCCATGCCCTACTACTAGTACTTTCTTTACTACGGAAATGGTGGAAAAAGCCATTGATAAGATGAAGACAAGAAGAGCATATGATCATGATGGTTTAGTAGCAGAACATCTGATCCATGCCAGGGATCTACTTTCAGAAGTCCTTGCTCGTCTGTTTAATCGGGTCATGTGTGAAGGATTACCTGAATCTTGGAAATTATCTACTATCATACCTATTTTCAAGTAAGGGGATCCTATGATACCCGGGAACTACTGTACCATTATGGTAGGTCACACTTTGACCCAATTGTACGCATCCATTCTTGAACAAAAATTGAGTAGATGGGCGGAGAATGAGGGCATAAGATCAACAGGACAAGCTGGATTCAGAAAGGGTTATTCCACTTTAGATCATATTCTTACGCTCAGAGCCATTATTGAGGAAGGAAGAGCAAACGGGAGAAGGATGTATTGTTGCTTTGTGGATTTTCGGAAAGCTTTTGATACAGTACCAAGGGCCAGATTGATGCGCAGGATGCAAGAGTTAGGAGTCCCCAAAGAGATTATATGGGGGATCATGGCTTTATACGGGTCAGTAATGGGGTATGTACGTACTCCAGAAGGGGATTCCGACATTGTTCATTCCACCGTTGGAGTAAAGCAGGGATGCCGACTGTCCCCTACTTTATTTGGTATGTACATAGATGAGGTATCAGATTACATTGATAGAGAGGGTGACAGAGGGGCTCAACTTGCAGGGTCATGGATCCCTTTGTTGTTGTATGCAGATGATATTGTATTGATAGCAGAATCACCAGATGGAATGCAAAGGCAACTAAATGCATTACATAAATTTGCGGAGGACAGTGGACTGTCGGTAAACTTGGGTAAAACCAAAGTTATGGTGTTTAACACCACACCGCAGTGGGTTAGGAGATCGGCACCTACACTTACATATGGCCAGGATACAGTAGAGTACACAGATGCATACACATACCTTGGGGTGGTATTTGCAGGACCGAAGTTTACTCTTAAGAAAGCAGCGGATGCTAGATTATCCAGAGCCTCTGCGGCCTTGGGAGGGTTGGAGAGGATGTGTTCACAAGTGCAGTCTCAGAAACACCGAACAAAACTTTGGCTTTTTGATACTGTGGTGGCTTCGGCTATGCTTTATGGGGTCCAGATTTGGGGACCATCTGTGGATCAGGATAATTGGAAGTCAATGGAGAGACCTCTGGTATCTATGATTTCCCGAATGATTAGAGCCAAGGTCTTCGTACCACACGCGATTACCCGAGCGGAACTAGCGGCCCCTCCGTTAGAAATTGAAGCTCTTACCAGATCAATGTCCTTTATACATGGTTTGTGGGATACAAATAATTGCCGATATACTAAACTGGCCCTCGAATCCTCTCGACAATTAGCAATGAAAGGGGATACATCATGCTGGTATGCGCAACTGTCCTCGTGGTTTCAGAGACATGGGTTCAGTATGGAAAGATTACCCCCCTTCCAATACTCTCTTGAGGCTCCATCACTGGCAATTACACGAACAGAGATTAATAAAATCATCCAACAGGATCTAATACAGTTGGATACTAAGAGGACATGGGTAGACCCTACACAAGAACTAGGCACGAAGATGGCCGAATACAAAGAAAACTTCCTACAACTATCTGAAGATGGATTTGTGATTCGCCCGAGTTACATGGATCATAGTAACAGGGGACGCCCTTTTTCGGGCTTCCCGTCCCCACTTTTCCGTCCCCACTTGCCGTCCCGCTCTCTTTTTTACACTAAAAATCCATTTCAGCCCCGTCCCCCGTTCCCCCGTCCCGGAATGCGTCCCTTGTGACTATGACATGGATACCCACCTGTCTCATGGTTTGAGATGTGCTATTGGTCAGATTCGCAAATCCTCACACCAATTGGAAATTGAATTTGGCAGATTTAGGGGAATCCCACCTGAGAGCAGAATTTGCAAGTTGTGCCGGATGGAGCCGGAGACAGAATTACACTATATATGCCATTGCACAGTATACTATGAGATACGGGGGCATTTTCATTGCCTCTTTAAAGAAGGCTTTGGACCTCTAGATAGAATCATGCAATACCAAGATCAAAGATGCTTAGGCTTGTACCTACGGGAACTACATCAGCACAGGGATAATCTAATGAGAAGACAAAGAGCACTACAGCCTCAGAGGCAGATCACAGATTTCTTCGGATCGAGAGAAGCAGGAGTCGACGGAGAAACAAGAGGCCAACAGCCAGCACAAAGGAGTACCAATATTCATACCAAAGGCACCCTAATTGACAGAGCGACTGAGCTTAGGAAATCGAGACGACCACAACCAAGATGCAAAAGCACACTCCATCGGAGGAGACTACAACAAAGGATTAGAAGCATTCTAGCCAGACACCTAGAATGCTCCTAAGAAGTCTATTTACTACTTTGTATTTAGTTTTTCACATTTATTTTCACATTTTTCACACTTAGTACTTTAGTACTAAGGTACCCAGACATTGTAACAGATTCACCACTTTTTGTATCAATTTGGTCTCATAGGTCATTCTGGCCTTTTGAAGACGTTTAATATAACATTTCATTTCATTTCTCTCTAGGAGACAGCGCGCAGGGAGATTCTACCTGTGCGTTAGGGTTTTGGGCAGCAAGAGATCCACGGGACAGCGTTGCCTGCGCGTTAGGGTTTCGAGCAGCAAGAGGCAGCATGCAGGTTACCAGCCGGCAAGGGCACAAGTACCAGCAACCCAACATCATAGGGGCGGGAGGGCACCACAGGCCAGCATGGTCAGCCCCGCTGCAGTTGGGAGCAGCGCTCCAGCCAGAGATACAGCCCGTCTGCCAGCAGCACTTAGCTCGGTATCAAGCGGGCAGTGCCATCACACACACTGGCAATACAGCCAAGGGGGAGTGGGCCAATGGCGCATAGGTTGCAGCCCGGCCACTTAGCCCAAATCAAGCCCGAGCAACAGCAAATTCAAGGAGGCTTTAGCCCGGAGGCTGCAAAACAGCGATGCCGGGGATGACACTATTTATGATCGAAAGCGACATTCAGGTGGAGGTTTCGAGAGAGCCCACTATCACCAGGTTCTATGAGAGCAAAAAAACTTTCTAGAGTCAAAGATGACTTAATGTATAAGAAGGTACAAGTAATGATTAAGGCGGACGTGAGCCTTTTGAGGGGTGACATTGAAAAAGAGATGTTTGCAAATGCGGAAACTTACAAAAACGCTATGTATGCAGATATGAGGAAAGAATTGGACAAAGAGATGCTTAGTAAATGTGACAAGATGTACACATCATTGAAGACCGAAATGCAGGCAATTGTGAGGACAGAAGTGAATGTAATGGAATGTATGATGTAGAAAAAACTAGAGGATGAACTTGCTGCGTTTGAATCCTGGAAATCAAAAATGGAAGAACGCCTGAATGAAAAGGATGCACTGATCGAAGCACTTAAGGGAGACCTCGCAGCTTGCAAAAATACCCCCACAAATGAGGAAGAAAATCAACCCTCAATGATAAAGGAGCTCGAAAGCATTAAGGAGCAGGTGAAAACCCTACGAGAAGAGGCAGAGCAGAAGGCACGAACAACCTCTTCATGGGCAAAGCACCTATTCAAAACACAAGAGAAGGTTGACAAAACTGAAAAGTGGATCGAGGATGCAAAGAAAGGAAAAGATAAGATGCCTGAAGCCACACCGACATCCACTATCATCAATATGACAATTGAGGAGGAGCAAAAGAAAAAGACTAGAGCCCTTCATGTGCGTGTTACAGGTCTCAAAGACATTGGAAAAGTAGAAGAAGTACAAGAGCTCTTGAAGCACATGGGTATTTCTGAACCCACACACACAGGTGCTTGGAGAGTTAGCGAGAAGGGAAGTGATGAGAAAAGAAGGCCCAGGAAAGAGCACTCATTATACGTTTCCCTACACTGGAAGCTAGGAAGGAATTCCTGCAGAAGAGATCAACACTCAAGCAAACTGGGATATTTTTGGGTGATGACCTCCCTCTAACACAGGTAGCACACATGCAAGAGTTGATGCCAGAGATCAAGGCGGTGAGGGAGAAAGGGAAAATTGTTGTGGTGCGTTTTTCCAATACCACTACTCTCCCTCCCCTGTAGAAAAATCACAGCATGGAATTTTAACGGATCACTGAAGCTAGATGTAGGCGCATTTGAGGATAGCTTTAAGTGAAGAGACATTATTTTTTACTCGGAAGCGCATCAGACTGCTGGCGGCACATTACCTAGAGTGACGGGATACCATTGGGAGACTACTTGTAGGCAGGAAGTGAGATCAACGCATAGAGGGCGAGGGTCAGGAGGTGTGGCAGTCCTATTCAAGGAGGAGTTGCAACCCCTCATTCGTATTGTTCGGAGGGATGAGCAAGCCAGATATATGTGGGTCAAAGTGAGAGCAAAGACAGGGAGGCCACTCTACGTTGCAATATGCTATTTTGCCTCCAGCACATCTCATTATGCATCGCCCAAGGGGGAGTCACCCTACATGATATTGGATGAGGACATATGGGAGTTCTCTAGGGATGGAGATGTCATTCTTTTGGGAGACTTCAAAGCCAAGACGGGCCAGTCTCAGACAGCTTTCTATGATACCTCAGAGGAAATGTTGAGAGAATTGGACGTCAGTGATATGGAACTGGCCAGGTGTTCGCAAGATGAAGAGCACACTGGATATGGGGGATATCTGACAGATTTGGGGACTGCACATGGACTTGCGATCTTGAATGGCCTCCACAGCTTTCCAGCGTCGAGTGGGTTCACTTGTTTTCCTCATAGACAGGGGCCAGCACAGTGGGTTATGTTTTGGCTCAGCCCAGTTTTATACCCTCTATTCAGGACTTTACAGTCGGGCCCGAGCCTATTGGGGTAGCAGTAGATCATGCTCTCCTCACGTTTACCGTCTCATTCCAGTTCAACACAGCTCGACTGGCACAGATACCCACGCATATTTGATACACTTTTACTTCAAAGACTGATTTTGTCTACATAGATGGTATTTACAGACGCTCATGCACACAGGATCCGAGGAGACCTTTAGGGGAGCTCACTTATATATTGATAGAGACATTACAGGATGCAGCAGCAGAGGCATACCCACACACTGAGCCTGGGCAGCGACAACGTTTTGGGAGCACACCCCAAAATAGATGGTATGATAAGGAGTGCAGAGACCAGAGCCCGACTTCAGAGGGAGGTACTTTGTAAGGTGTAGCGGAATGAATGTTGAACTTTGCTCAAGATGAGTGCTCCGAACTGTGTTCAAGGTTCCTTTTACTTACGGAAGGGAGAGCCTTCCGTTCCTTTAGTGAGAGAAAGAAAATGATCACAACAAAGTGGTAAACACTGTGAATGCAAGTGATGAGACTGAGAGATAGAGAGAGAAGAGAATACGACACCAAAGATGCTGTCAAACCTTCCTCCAAGGGCCCCACTCTCTATGGCGAGAGCGGTCTACTTATGATTGCACAAATCTCTACAATGCTTAGACTTGCCGACGATGTCGACGACGATGAGGACGACGACGAGACGGCTGAAATCTGAAATGGTAAGGGCTGAAATCTGCAAATCTTTATTTGCTGATTGACTCTATGTCGGTGACGATGTCGATGGCGACGATGCGACGACGACGCACTGAAAACGCAGATGCTGAAATCTGCGTTTTCCGGGCTGAATCTGCAAACTTCGCGGGATCTGGTCGTGCGGCGAGGATCTGCTGCGGGAAGGTGAGATCTGCGAGGTTCGGGGGTTCTACTGCGATGTCTGACTGCTGAAAACTGAAAACGCTGGTGCTTAATGAGGTTCCGTCACGATGAATCTGCAAAACGCTGAAATGTGATGCAGATGCAAAAACGCTAGGGCTGATCTTTGTCTTCTGCTACTGCCGATGGTTTGCAATGCAAAACGCTAGGCTGATCTGATGGGGTTCTGTCGCCACGATGATGCATAAGCAAAAATGCTAGCTGCTCTGATCCAAAAACGCTAGGTGTTGCAGTCTCTTGCAAAACGCTAGGCCTCTGTGGGGTTCTGCTGAGAAGTTGTCTGTTGAGCAAGGTGCTCCTGCTGCCTCTTTTGCCAGAAAGTGCTAGCTTTGGTTTGCTTGTATATTATCTTAGCAAACTTGCCCTACCTAGTTCCCAACAAAAAACACTTAATAAATAAGTGAAAAATGTCAAAATAGGGAAAATAGGTTAAATGCACTGGAAAATTCCCCTGATGGATTCTGATGGGAATGCTGATGATCATGCTGTGTGCAACCAGAGGATATGCATCTATATTAAGTGTTTGGACATGCACGGTCTGCGAACAGACTCACAAAAGTGCCAGTGATTGAACTGAACCCTTGTCGAGTTGTAGCTTGTCCACGGACACATAGGGTCAGATGTGTCACGTGACATACTTCTAGGAGTTATTACCAGTGTAACAAGGAACAGGCGGAACACAGCCCAAACGTTCCGAAACGGCGTTCCGGAGAGTCCCGTTCTCAAAACGGAGTCGGAGCGGAACACCGTTCCGAAACCCAGAGAACGCGACGGAACGGGAAAAAGTAGGCGTTTGGGGTAAAAAAGTAGGCATTTGGGGGCATATTTGGGGCTATTTGGGAGACATATTTGGGGCAGTTTGAGGGCAGGTTTGGGGGCAATTTTGGAGTTGATTTGGGACTAAGCTGAATGGAGGTATTTCAAGCCCTACTTTAGTCGACCGTTCAACCCCGTTCCCGTTCCGGGTCCCCCTCCTCCTCCCCTTTCCCGTCCCGTTCCGAACCCTCCCATTCCCGTTCCCCGTTCCCGTTCCGGGTAGCTATGGTCATTACTCACAGGTAGTCACGGATTGCTTCTTAGCGTTTGGTACAACTGAAGAAGAGGGCATTTCTAGCTCGGCGAGAGCAAGATTTATATCAGTTGTTTTTGAGCCAGGATTCAGGCGAGGGATGACGACTCTTCCATGAGAACTCCCCCCCACTGGTTACTTCTACGGAGGTATGGGGTCAGTATGCATCATCTCTCTACACAGTCTCGGGGCAGCCACCTCTTCCAGATCCGCTAGAGCCATGCCCACACACATGTGCTTTCTTTACCGCCGAGATGGTAAAGAAAGCCATTGACAGGATGAAGGCTAGTGATCACGATGGCCTGGTAGCAGAGCATTTTATACATGCCAGAGATTTTCTTGCAGAGCTTCTAACAGTGATGTTCAACCGTGCCATGTGCGAGGGCCTACGTGATAGTTGGAGTTTGTCCACGATCATACCTATCTTCAAGTCAAGGGACCCTATGGAGCCTAGGAACTACCGCACTATCATGATTGGACACACATTGGGTTGTACGCATCCATCCTTGAGCAACAGTTGAGTAGATGGGCAGTCTACGGGCAGCAGGGCAGGCAGGTTTCACGAGAGGTTTCTCTACTCTTGATCATATTCTGACACTCAGAACCGTTATTGAGGAGGGGAGATCACGTGGGAAACAGCTCTATTGTTGCTTTGTGGACTTTCGCAAAGCCTTCAAAATAGTGCCCAGAGCTAGATTGATGCACAGACTATACGAGATGGGGGTACCCAAAGAGTCGATATGGGGGATCATGGCTCTATACAAGTCAATAATGGGGCATGTACGCACTCCATAGGGGATTTCTGATTTGGTTCACTCCACTATTGAGGTGAAACAGAGTTGTCCGCTATTTCCTACACTATTTGGTATGTATGTGGATGAGGTTGTTGACTACATTGAGAGAGATGGTGATAGAGGAGCACAGTTGGCAGGGACATGGATCCCACTATTGTCATATGCTGATGATATTGTGTTGATTTCTGACTCCCCGAAGGGGATGCAACATCATTTAGATGCTTTGTCCACATTTGCCCACGATAGTGGATTGTCTGTTAACCTGGGGAAAATCAAGGTTATGGTGTTTAACACCACACTACAGTGGGTCAGGAGGTCAGCACCCACTTTTACATATGGCCAGGACACGGTGGAGTATACAGATGCATACACCTATCTTGGGGTAGTCTTCAGTGTACTCGTGTTTTCATTGAGGAGAGCAGCAGAGACTAGATTGACGAGAGCTTATGCAGCCTTGGGAGGATTGGAGAAGATGTGTTGGCAGGTTCAGTTTCAAGAACCTCGAACAAAGTTGTTGCTTTTTGACACTCTAGTGGCTTCAGCTATGCTCTATGGGGTTCAGATTTGGGGACCCTCAATGGACCACCAGGGCAGATCCGGTAGCACTGATGGATGGAGATGTATGGAGAGGCCTCTAGTCTCTATGATCTCTCGGATGATCAAGCTAAGGCCTCAGTGCCACATGAGATCATTTGAGCTGAGCTAGTTGCCCCCCCTCTCATAGTTGAGTCCCTTACTAGATCAGTTTCCTTCAGGCATACTTTATGGGACCTCCCCAGAGATAGATATGCTCGGCTAGCCCTCAAGTCATCCGGACAGCTAGCACTACAAGGGGACACAACATGTTGGTATGGGCAAATCACATCATGGTTTCAATGACATGGCTTCAGCATGGATAGACTGCCTCCATTCCAATACTCCTTGGATACACCTTCCCTTTCTCTCACACGGACAGAGATCACTAGACTTATACGTCAAAATTTCATTCAATTAGATACCAAAAGCACATGGATACAGCCCGTACAAGAGGACACTCATTTATCCTATGGGATACGATGTGCTATTGGTCAGATGCGCACATCATCGCATCAGCTAGAGATTGAGACTGGCAGATTTAGGAGAGTACCAACAGAAGTCAGGATATGCCAGTTGTGTCATATAGAGCCAGAGACAAAGTTACATCACATTTTTCATTGTCCGGTATACTATGAGATACAAGGCCGCTTTCACTGTCTATTCAGATAGGGCTTTGGAACGTTGGCTAGAGTCATGAGATATCAGGATCAAAGATGCCTCGGGTTGTTTTTGCTAGAGCTGCGCAGACACAGGGAGAGTCTCTTGAGGAGACCAAGCAATGGGAGACATTCACAGAGGGAGATCACTGACTTCTTTAGAGTAGGGACTCAGCAGCTAGATGAGCATGCTTCACAGCAAACTTCAGAGCCAACTTCTACCAAAGGTATTAGTGGACAGATCCACTGAGCTCGAGAGAGCTAGACACCCACGTCTAGGGGGGCGACCACGACATCGACAAAGGCTCCATCAGAGAATCAAGACTATTCTAGCATGACATGGGAGACACCCAGTAAGACTATTTACAGAGGTGGACATTGACGAAGCTCTTCAGCGACCGATGCAATACTTTCTCGGACAACGTCCAATGCCGGGTATCCTCGGGCATGGATGATAATGATGATGATTTTAGTTTGATGATTTTAGTCTTTTAATTTAGTCTTTCACTTTACTTCATTTTATTTTTGTACCCAGACATTGGATTAGATCCTTTAATATAACATTTCATCTCTCTCTCTCTCTCTCTCTCTCTCTCTCTCTCTCTCTCTCTCTCTCTCTCTCTCTCTCTCTCTCTCTCTCTCTCTCTCTCTCTCTCTCTCTCTCTCTCTCTCTCTGTTGCGAAGGAATACACAGCACCGACCGAGGTTGCATTAAGGACTCGGATCACTTGGCTCGACATGCAGGACGCCCGGTCAGACTACTGACCATGGAGGAGATTGATGAGATCCGCTAGCGACTGATGATGGATCTCCTATGATTTAGCTGTATTCGAGGATACACCCACATTGTGTTGTATTAGCCGTTACTCCCCCCCGCCTTCTCATCTCCTGCTTAGTCCGCATCTAGCAGTTTCGGATTCTATAGTACGCCCTTGTTTCAGTACCTTTTGGTACTCAGACATTGTATCAGATTCACCACATTGTAACTTTTTGGTCTCATAGGTCGTTTTGGCCTTTTGAAGACGTTAATATAACATTTCATTTCATATCTCTCTCTCTCTCTCTCTCTCTCTCTCTCTCTCTCTCTCTCTCAACCGAGAAAGGAGAATGTCTTCCCTACTCACACCAATGGCTAGCAAGGCGAAATGCGCTCACGAACAAGCGCATTTCAACATTGGAGATAGAAATAAAAGCTTGGAGGAAGTAGATGGAAGAAGAATGGAGAGAAGCAAAAATAGTTTTTCTCTGAAGCAAGAGGAGAGGGAGAGAAGATGGAAAGAGGAGAAAGAAAGTCTCGAAAAGAGAATCTCTCTTCTGGAAGGCACCATTGTTACCCTTATGACAAAAGAAGAGAGGGAGATGCTCACCGACAAGGAATCCATCAAAGAAGAGATCACCAAGAAGATCACAAGGAGCATTGAGAAGAAGCTCGATGCATAGAAAAGCGGATGGGTCGATGAAACCGGCCCGTGGGGCAGTAGGCTTTGGCTTTCACCTAAAATTCTTTACTTTAGACACACACACAGAGAGAACGTGCAAAGGAAACCTGTGACGGGAATTAACACATAAGCACACACATAGCTCGGAAGCTAGAATGCTCCGAGCAGACGCCGACAACCCGTAGGCCCCAAAATTGGCGCCCCTTTTGGTATTTCTTTATACTTTAACAGAGGGAATAAAACCTGTGATTTCCTATGAGCTGTCCCGCATAATCTGGGCTGAAATCCACCTGTTCTGGCCCAATTTCGGTAGCATAACTGTACTAGGACACTTCACAGACAGTATCCCCACGCAATAGATGACTTTCCCGACGCATACAAACACTTCGCAAACACCTGGCGAGAATCTGCAGCACGCTGAATTGTCTGTTTTCTGCCCCGAAAATGCGCCAGATCACCTCTACAACAGTCCCTCCGCGTCCCCGGACGTCCTAGGAGTATTAGGGACTGTTTAGGGCCGAAACCCTAAACTGCAAAAATACATAGCAGGCTGTAATTCCCTATTTTGGGCTCCATTTCGCAAGCCCGTCGCATCCGTAGCAAGTCCTCGAGCTCCCGCACCTGTAGGGCTACTTGCCCTTTGAATCGGACGAGATTTCTCACGTGAAACCTCTCCGAATTCATCTGTACCTGCGCGAGATTAGCAACTAGCTAATCCACTACCTCTGCAAGAGGCTCTTGCCTCGGCAATCGCGAATGAACCCACATAATTGTACATTAGTCAAATGAAGAGCCCTCTTGTGGGGCATCACACATAGGGGAGAGAGAGAGTAGTGTGTAGTGTTCAAGGCATCACTCCTAGCACCACACTATACATAGAGTGGAAAGGAAGCACTCCATAGCTCTTAACCTGTGACAGTATGAAAAATGAGGCCTCCCAGCTTAATATTCAGCGCTACCTCTTCATTGCATAAGTACACTAAAATGTGCCACTCTGCACAATTACATGCATTTTCCCATTTCGGGGCTGCCGCCTAAAAAATCTCCCGATCGGTTGCCCAGTTGACTCGCGGCACAGTTGTAAAATGTTCCCTTGTCATTCTGAAGGTAATGACGCGAACACATTTCACGGCCCAAAACAGCAGTTCCCTGATTTTTAGGAGATGCTTCCGTTGGGCTCCCACTGGTCTTCTGACCATCTATCCTCAGTGGGACAGCATCCAAAAGTGCAATGTGGCCCAACTGTCGGATACTTTTTGCTGGTGATCCCACCTTGACTTTATGCCTTTATTGAGTTCACTTCCTAGTGTCCACCAACTTGCTAAGTGCCACGGGGGGACCTACATGATCTTGGACTGAGCCTAGACATCCTCTTACTATACGAATTCCACTGACAACCACCTTCCCGTCTGCGGGTGAAACTACTGTTCACATTGGCCATACAATGTCCGACCATTTGCAACTTCAAAAAGAGGGTCTCAAAAATAAAACAAAAATCATTGGAAAGAAACCAACAACTAAGGTTAGCAATTGCCACGTCCTCGTGACATACCCCCCTCTTGAAATCGCAAACGCCTCGATTGCATACCATAAATACACGCCACTGATGATCTTGTGTTGTTAGCACTCTTTTATCATCGCATGTATACGCAAGAAAGGTCGTAACACATAGATACAAATGACTTAATGAGACCTTCATACTTTTGTCATTTCCATCTATTACACTGAATTCATATGTACATTTGATGTGGTAGCCCTATCATTACCCCTCCTTTGCACACGTTGGGTTGGGGCATAAGTAGGTTGTAATCCAAGGCTTCAAGGTAAAGCTCCAATACATTTGGTGACTTTGATAGTTCATGCTCTTCCATCCACTTTGCGTCCATAGGCGGATAGTTCTTGAACTTCACCAAGTAGCGTCTTGCAACCTGTCCTTTAACTTTTCTATCCTTATGTGCCAAAACTTGATCAGGTACGAGGATCTCATCAAGTTCCTCAACTTCTCGCTGATCCTCATCTGGCATATCTTCTGGCACATCACCCACGAAGGGTCTTAGAAGACTCACATGAAACGCATTATGAATCTTCTACGCATCAGGCAATTTCAGCCTGTAAGCCACATCACTGATCTTGTCAAGCACTTGGAAAGGCCCATAGTAACGCACACTGAGCTTAGGAAACAGTCGTTCCTTGCCCTTCATCTTCTTTAACCTTGCCTTTTCGAACCTTAACAGAACCCAATCACCAGGTGGTAACAACAATTCACGACGATGACGATCAGCAGCCTTTTTCTACTTTGCCCGAGTCTTCTCCAAGGCAACTTTAATTTTCTTATACATTTCATCCATATTCTCAACATATCGATCTGCCTCAAAGATCTTGTCCTTTGTATGCAAAATGGGAGGAACTTTTTTGCCGCCTTCAACAATCTCGAAAGGTGCTTTGCCAGTTGACGAATGCACCATATTATTATACGCATACTCAAGCATAGGCAAATACTGTTCCCACTTGCCTTTATTATCTGACATATAGCATTTCAACAGATCTAAGACAGTAGAATTAGCCTCTTCTGACTGCCCATCAGTTTGTGGATGAAACGAAGACGAGAACTTGAGCGTAGTGCCCATGTTCTCAAACAATCCTCTCCAGAACAAACTGGTCATGTGAGGATCACGATCACTGACAATCGATTGTGGCATACCATGGACAGTGGTTGTAACAGCCTTGGTGCCTTTTGCCTGTCAAACTTGACCTTTTGGCAAATCACGCATGCTCGCACAAAGGCATCCACATCTCTCCTCAAGGTAGGCCAATAGAAGAATGTCTCTACCGCTTTAGCTGTCGCATCAATACCATGATGCCCTGCATACGGTGGGACATGACCTTATGTCGCAATGGCCTAGTGACACAAAGTCTGCCATGCATCATCATAAAACCATCTCTGAGGAGGTAGTGCTCATGATGTTGCACATCTTGCAACTGTTCAAATATCCTTGCAAAATCTTCATCAGTAGCATACTGTTCCTTCATGTCATCCAACTCATGATGATAAGGAATTGACAGCTGAAATTTGTGGCTTCCTTGATAACGCATCAGCCACAACATTCTTCTTGCCTTCCACATGCATAATCTGGAAGTGGAACATAGAAAGAATGTTTGCCCATCGCATATGCTTTTCGGGTAACTTGACTGTGTCAAGAAGTATCGCAAGGTCTGATGGTCTGTTTGGACAACAAAATCAGCACCTAAGAGGTAGTGCTTCCAGCTAGAAAGCGCATGAATTACGGCCAAGAGCTCTTTCTCATAGACTTGCATAGTCTTCTCTGGCCCTTGCAAAATTCGGCTTTCATAAGCTACTACCCGTCCGTCTTGCATTAGCACTGCTCCGATGCTACTGCCACACGCGTCACACTGGACCATAAATGACTTCCTGAGATCTGCAAAACAATTACTAGATCTGAAGTCAACTTTTCCTTTAAGAGACTAAAAGTTGAAATCTCTTTTTGGGTCCATCTGAAGGTGACCTCTTTCTTTTGCAAAGCATGAAGAGGTGATGCTATCTTTGCAAAATTCCATATAAACCTTCTATAGTAGAAACACAATCCCAAGAAGCTTCTGACATCGTGCACCGTCTTCAAGTCTGGCCATGTCTTAATAGCTTCGACCTTTGCGGGATCCATTCTGACACCATCCTTTGAGACTATGTGGCCAAGAAAGTGGATCTTCCAGGAAGAATTCACTTTTCTTAGGATTGACAAGTAGCCTGTGACTGCGCAGCTCTTCGAACACAATGGTCAAGTGACGCCTATGCTCCTCTTCATTCTTCAAATAGACTATCATGTCATCGAAGAACGTCCCAGCAAACTGTTGATGCGAGCCGAAAATTCGGTCCATCGTTCTGTTGAACGTGGCAGAAGCATTTGTTAGACCAAACCGCATCACTAGAAACTCATAAAGACAAAATGTCGTTCTAAACACATTCTTGTGCACATCCTCTGGCCTTATACGAATCTGATGGTAGCCACTCTTAAGGTCTATCCTGTTGAAAATTGCAACACCCTCTAAACGATTGAGAATATCATCAATTCTAGGAATAGGAAACCTATTCTTGATGGTATTCTTATTCAACGCGCGGTAATCAATACGCATGCGCCATGAGCCATCCTTCTTCTGCACTAGGAGCACTGGGGAGCAAAAGGGTGAAGAACTAGGCCGAATCAGCCTCTTCTCCAATAACTCCTCAACCTAGCCCATAATCTCTTTCTGCTGCGCCGCCCTAACCCTGTAGGGAGGTCTATTTGGTGGGCTACACCCTATAGGAAACCTATTCTTGATGGTATTCTTATTCAACGCGCGGTAATCAATACGCATGCGCCATGAGCCATCCTTCTTCTGCACTAGGAGCACTGGGGAGCAAAAGGGTGAAGAACTAGGCCGAATCAGCCCCTTCTCTAATAACTCCTCAACCTAGCCCATAATCTCTTTCTGCTGCGCCGCCCTAACCCTGTAGGGAGGTCTATTTGGTGGGCTACACCCTGGCACCAACTCTATCCGATGATCCTCAGGTCTCACTGGCGGCAATTGCGACGGTAATGAATCAGAGAAACAGTCACTAAACTCTCGCAAAAATACTGACCTTTCTTTATCTAGCAAAGATAAATTTGACTAATAATTATTTGAGACATCACGTGCAAAAATCAAGTACACAGAAAGATGATTTTTTATTACAGAAGTGATAGCAGAAGCAGATACAATAAGGACAGACTTCCCTTTGAGCTTTACATCCAAAACATGAGTTTTGCCCCTATGCTGAAGGGTGATCGTCTTGTCGGAAGGCATCCAGCACGCCATGCACTCTGAACATCCACGGAATTCCAAGTAGCGCATCGCACCCTTCCAATGGCATGATATAAAATTCTTTTGTGTCTTTATATGACTGAATATGCAGATGCAGCTTTCCAATAATGGGAGTAACACACTCTGAGTTGCCTGGACATGCCAACCCTGATTGTGCTGTGTATCCCATTTCTTGAGCTCTGATGCCCAACTTCATAGCTAGTTCTGGTGAGATAAAGTTTGCTTTGGCACCTGGATCAAAGAAGATGAGTGCCGTCTCATCCCTAACTTTACCCCATGCCCTGCATAACTCACAGGCATCTGTATTGGGCCTATCACCCACCATATCTGGAACCAAACCTGCCGTGGGTTTAGGTTTCTTGCCTTTCTGGTCCTCTTTATCATCTAAGTTGGCTGGTCTTTTCCTTTGTGGACAATTGGTAGCAAAGTGACCAGGCTGCTCGCATATAAAGCATTTATTTTCAGCCATTAGGACCTTCTTTTCCTCGAGCGACTTGCGCACAAAAGGCTTCCTTTTCTATTTCTTTGCCTGCGCTCCAGCTGAATCCTTATCTTTGGTGGCCTTTTCTGACCCATGTGACGCTTCATGAGCCGTTTTCACAAAGGACTTCTTCGCTGAATTTTTCTTTTGCTGCCCTCCTTTCTCGTTGGTCGGAAACCCACTGTCGTCTCCTTTCAACAAGGCAAGACCAGTGTTAGCAACTTCCGTAAGCTGAGTGAGGGTAGCCACTCTGTTCTTGGTACAGTAATCGCAAAGCCCTTTAGGCAGCCCACAACAGTACTTCTCTACCTGCTCTGTCACAAGACGGGCACCACGTGCCAATAGAAAAGAACAGACTGAACAGACTTTTAGCACTTCAATAAAAACAAAATTGAGAGAGAGAGAGAGAGAGAGAGAGAGAGAGAGAGAGAGAGAGAGAGAGACGACACGCAACACGGAGTGGCGAAATTCCACCCCAGAGAGTATTGGCCCCAAACATTGGCGCCCCTTTCGGTATTTCTTTATATTGTATCAACACAGTACAAGCCGGTACTCCAAACTCTGCACCTTCTCCAGGAAGCATGCCAGAGAATGAGCCCTAACCTCATATTTAAAGGCCCTTGGCCTGAAAAGCAGTTACACTGAAACGCCTTCAAAACTCAAAAGCTTCTGGTCCCAAACGCAATGCTAAAAGCTGCCAGCGTAATTTACGAAAATCCGTACAGCCTGCCACGTCATCAGCCAGCGTAATTTCCAAAACTTCCGTACCACTACCACGTCATCAGCTTTGAATGAGTGTATGTGTGTGAGTCCTGCTTTATTTTAATCCCTTTATGTCACTAGGCCCCATCGGACGGGGTCCCCATAAGTTGGTAGAACTTCTTCTTCTGTTACTTGTTCTTCTTAGGGTTTAGGCCCCTCGGCCGACATCTGCAAGTTGACTTCCTTCTTCAAGGCTTTGATACGTTAGCAGTTTGTGACATGCTCTGTCAATGGCACAAATCTGTAGGAGGTCACTGAGAGTAACACTCTAGAAAACCTCCGATTGTACTCCAGCAAGCTCTTGCATGTAGCCGAAGTAAGCTGGTGCCAATCTGTCATGACATCGGCTTCAAATTCATTTGACAGATGCAAACATTTGCTTGAAGTAGACCCCAGTGGCGAGTACCTGTCCTTGCATTAACAGTGTCGTCCACCATGTAAGCGCATTGTCCTTTAAGAAAGTGGCAGCTTTTCTTACTTTAGAGGCCTCTGTAAAATTCCCTCCTGCATAAGCTGTATCAAACAGTTGGAGGAAAGTGAGAGCCTTTACTTTATCCTCGAAGCCACTAAAAGTGTTGAACTTTACAGCTACACCACCTTCTTTGTAAGCTTTCGGCTTTTCCAGTGCCCCCAAGTTGTCATAAGGAATGGTCTGCAACATGGGCACTGTAGTAGGCATGATCGGCACATCTTGGCCATTAACATTTTGCGTCAGAGGTGCGATATCTGGGTGCTGTCTAGAAAAACCAGCCATGTCAAAATGACCTTGTGGCACCCCATACTGGCCCTAGTTGCACTGAAAACCCTGCTGCATGTTGATGGTACCATACATGGGGTTTGGCATCATGCCTTGCATACCCCCAAACACTGTTCCTGGCATGTACGGCTGACTTCCAAGTTCCAGGCGCATAACCAACCATAATTTTGGAACACTGATCCATCCCCGAAATACCCAGGATGTACCGTGGGTGGTGGAAAAACTGGGTACATTGCCTGGTATCCAGTTCCCTGTCCATTCAAGACAGCATGTGGGCTCTGAAAGGTGGCGGGCTGAACTGGCATAGCCTATGAAATAGGCATTCTAGCCACCTGTTCAAGGACGGGAGGAACCTGTTTTGGAGCCCCTGACTCCACAACATGCGAGTGTTCCCTATCCTGCTGAGACGCATGAAGTACTTGGGCTTGAGCCTCAACAAGCTCCGTTCGCAGTGTAGGTTGCCTATTTTGTTGTTGCACTGATGGCGCTTGGAAGAACTCCATAAACCTTGGATTTTGCACCAATTGCGAAAAGACGTTTACCGCGGCAACTAACTGAGTCCTGAACGCATCATCCTCAAGTTGCCCAGTCATAAAGCCTTGTACTACTGGAGGGACATTTACATCAACAGGAGGTATAGTCTGACGTGGCCGTGAGCTCTCGTCAATCTCAAAGACCACAGGAGTTTCCTGCATGTCCTTCGGAGAGGAACCCTCTTCCATAATGCCCTTCCCTTTGTCAACCATAGTGTAATCCCGCGTTCATGTACACTATGTCTTTACCCAAAACAACCGAGGCTCACTCTTTGAGGAAAAAGTGATTGATGTCCCGGCAACGGAACCATGAAACCGGCCCGTGGGGCGGTAGGCTTTGGCTTTCACCCGAAATTCTTTACTTTAGACACACACAGAGAGAACGTGCAAAGGAAAACTGTGACGGGAATTAACACATAAGCGCACACACGGCTCGGAAGCTAGAATGCTCCGAACAGACGCCGACAACTTGTAGGCCCCAAAATTGGCGCCCCTTTCGGTATTTCTTTATACTTTAACAAAGGGAATAAAACTTGTGATTTCCTACGAGCTGTCCCGCATAATCGGGGCTGAAATCCACCTGTTCTGGCCCGATTTCAGCAACATAACTGACTAGGACGCTTCACAGACAATATCCCCACGCAATAGATGACTTTCCCTATGCATACAAACACTTTGCAAAACCTGGCGAGAGTCTGCAGCACGCTGAATTCTCAGTTTTCTGCCCCAAAAATGCGCCAAATCACCTCTATAGCGGTCCCCTCGTGTCTCCGGACGTCCTAGGGGTATTAGGGACCGTTTAGGGCCGAAACCCTAAACCTGCAAAAATATACAGCAGGCTGTAATTCCCTGTTTTGGGCTCTGTTTCGCGAGCCGGTCGCATCCGTAGCAAGTCCTCGAGCTCCCGCACCTGTAGGGCTACTTGCTCTTCGAATAGGACGAGATTTCTCACATAAAACCTCTCCGAATTCATCTGTACCTACGGGGGATTAGCAACTAGCTAATCCAGTACCTCTGCAAGAGGCTCTTGCCTCGGCAATCACGAATGAACCCACATAATTGTACATTAGTCAAATGAAGAGCCCTCTTGTGGGGCATCGCACATAGGGGAGAGAGAGAGTAGTGTGTAGTGTTCAAGGCATCACTCCTAGCACCACACTATACATAGAGTGGAAAAGAAGCACTAGCTCTTAACTTGTGACAGTATGAAAAATGAGGCCTCCCAGCTTAATATTCAGCGCTACCTCTTCATTGCATAAGGAAAGTACACTAAAATGCGCCACTCAGCACAATTACATGCATTTTCCCATTTCGGGGCTGCCGCCAAAAAATCTCCCGACCGGTTGCCCAGTTGACTTCGCGGCACAGTTGTAAAATGTTCCCTTGTCATTCTGAAGGTAATGACGCGAACACATTTCACGGCCCAAAATAGTAGTTCCCTAATTTTTAGGAGATGCTTTCGTTGGGCTCCCACTGGTCTTCTGACCATCTATCCTCATTGGGACCGCATCCAAAAGTGCAATGTGGCCCAACTGCCGGATACTTTCTATTGGTGATCCCACCTTGACTTTATGCCTTTATTGAGTTCACTTCCTAGTATCCACCAACTTGCTAAGTGCGACGGGGGGACCCACATGATCTTGGACTGAGCCTAGACATCCTCTTACTATACGAATTCCAATGCCGACCACCTTCCCAGCTGCGGGTGAAACTACCGTTCACATTGGCCATACAATGTCCGACCATTTGCAACTTCAAAAAGAGGGTCTCAAAAATAAAACAAAAATCATTGGAAAGATACCAACAATTAAGGTTAGCAATTGCCACGTCCTCGTGACATAGTTAACAGTTGCCACGTCCTCGTGACAGTCGAGGCCATACTACAGAGACCCATGAGAGAGCTCATGAGATGAGGACATTGATGATGATGAGGATGTAGGTTAGGCTTACATACCTATCCACTCTAGGTACCCTCATTTATTTTTGTCTTTGACACTGTACTAGAGTCACACATGGATGTAACCTTTTGGTCTCATAGGTCATCTTCGCCTTTTGAAGAAGTTAATATAACATGACCCTCGAAGAGAAACAAAGAAGGGGGATGCGGGCTCTACATGTGAGGGTGACCGGCCTCAAGGACATAAATAATGTGGAGAAAGAGGTCACAAGCCTCACATCCATGATGGGGGTGGAGAAGCCTTTGCACACAAAGGCATGGAGAGTAGGCAAGAAAAGTGATGGCCCGGGAGAGTCTTCAAAGGAGAGAGCTCTCATACTTCGCTTCCCCTCCTTGGAAGAAAAGAAGGAATTCTTGAGGAAGAGGCCTACTCTCAAGAAGACAGGTATTTTCCTCGGCGATGACCTTACTCTCTCAAAGCTCCACATATGAGAGAGGCAATGCCAGAGATTACAGCGGCAAGGGAGAAGGGAAAGATAGCCTTCTACAGATATGGTTGAGTGGTGATTGTAGAGCAGTGCGAGACCTATGGGACCACTCTAAAGATTGCTACTTGGAATTGTAATCGGTCTATGAGGTTGGATGTTTGGTGCATTTGACGACAGTTTCAGAGACAGGGACATTGTATTCTTCTCAGAGACTCACCAGGCCCCTGAACAGGTGATGCCACATGTGGTGGGATATAGATGGGAGACAGCTACGAGATCTGGGCATAAAAGTAGAGGTTCAAGAGGAGTAGCAGTGCTATTTAGAGAGGAGCTACAGCCACCACTACATATTGTACGGAGAGATGAGTATGCTAGATACATGTGGGTCAGAGACTGAGAGCTGACACAGGTCAATTTCTATACATTGCCATATGTTACTTTCCTCGCAATACATCAGTATATGCTACATCCAAAGGGCAGTCCCCTTTCTCTATACTAGACGATGACATATGGGAGTTTTCTAGGGATGGTGATATCATTCTCCTAGGGGACTTCAATGCCCGAACGGGCAACTCTCAGACAGTCTTCTACGACACTTTAGATGAGATGCTTAGATAGTTGGATGTAGGTGAATTGGGGCTTGACAGATGCTCACATGACAGAGAGCAGACGGAGTATGGAAGATACCTCATGGAGATGACGACTACACATGGGTTAGCCATACTTAATGGCTTACAGCGATTCCCTGGAGCAGCCGGTTTCACATGCTTTTCACAGAGACATGGGGCCAGTAGAGTGGACTATGTTATGACACAGCCAAGCTTTGTCCCTTGCATTCACGATTTCACAGTGGGAGCCAAGCCAGTGGGCGTAGCAGTGGATCATGCTCTCTTAACACTGTCCGTTTCATTTCAGTATAGTACAACCCAGATATCAGGAGGCAAGTCACATACCCGTTATACATTAACACCAAAGACTGATTACGTTTATAGAGAGATATGGGACCGTCTATGGGAAGGCACAGCTCGTACAAGACTCTAAGTGGAGGAGTGCACCACTCTTCTGACTAACACACTGCGTGGTGCTGCATCAGTGGCATACCCACACACTCAGTCGGACAGGAGACGACATTCTGGGAGCATGCCCCATAATAGTTGGTATGATGAAGAGTGCAGAGAGAAGAGATCCCAGCTTCAGAGGGATCTTCTTTTAGGAGTCATCACTTACAGACAGTCTCGGATTGCTTCCCGGTGCCTTGTGCGACGGAAGAAGCGAGCTTACTTGGATCAAATGGAGCGAGACTTATATCAGATATTCTTGAGTAGGGACTCAGGAGAGGCATGGCGACTCTTTCATGAGCACTCCCCTCCCCTAGGGATTACTTCACCTAATGTGTGGGGCCAATATGTGACATCGTTATATACGGTTCCTGGACCGGAACCCCTTCCAGACCCTACAGAGCCATGCCCATCTACGAGCACCTTCTTTACCACTCGGATGGTACAGAGGGCCATTGACAGGATGAGGATCGGGAGGGCATATGATCATGACGGTCTAGTAGCGGAGCACTTCATACATGCTAGGGATATGTTGATGGAGGTTCTTGCAGTGTTGTTCAATCGTGCCATGTGTGAGAGGTTACTTGAGACTTGGAGGTTGTCTACTATTGTGCCTATCTTCAAGGCAGGTGATCCTACAGAGCCTAGGAACTACCGCACTATTATGGGTTGGACACACATTGGCACGGTTGTATGCATCCATTCTTGAGCAGCACTTAGAGTGATTGGGCAGAGGGTGAGGGTGTACGAGCAAAGGGTCAAGCAGGTTTCAAGAGGGGTTTCTCCACTCTTGATCATATTCTGACACTCAGAGCCATCATTGAGGAGGGCAGGTCACATGGGAGGCAGATTTATTGTAGCTTTGTGGATTTCCGCAAAGCATTTGACATGGTAACGAGAGCTCGATTGATGCGCAGACTGCAGAAGATGGGGGAGCCCATAGAGTTGATTTGGGGGATTATGACTTTGTACAGATCAGTGATGGGACATGTACGCACTACGGAAGGGATATCTGATTTAGTTCACTCTACTATTGGGGTGAAACAGGGCTGCCCATTGTCTCCTACTCTATTTGGTATGTATGTTGATGAGGTGTCTGATTACATTGACAGAGAGGGTGACAGAGGTGCCCAGTTGGCACGGACGTGGATCCCGTTGTTGTTATATGCTGATGATATTGTGTTGATATCTGACTCACCAGAGGGTATGCAGCGACATTTGGATGCACTACAGTTTTGCAGAGGATAGTGGATTGTGTGTAAACCTTGGTAAAACCAAGGTTATGGTGTTTAACACCACACCACAGTGGATCAGGAGATCAGCACCTACTTTCACGTATGGTCAAGAGATT
The DNA here is from genome assembly GCF_014529385.1 of Adiantum capillus-veneris. Lineage (NCBI taxonomy): Eukaryota > Viridiplantae > Streptophyta > Polypodiopsida > Polypodiales > Pteridaceae > Adiantum > Adiantum capillus-veneris. Next base: position 128,796,110 of record NC_140953.1, read on the forward strand.
GTAGAGTATACAGATGCATACACTTACCTGGGGGTAGTCTTTATTGGGCCGAGATTTTCTTTGAGAAGAGCAGTAGGACTAGACTGACTAGAGCTTATGCAGCTTTGGGAGGATTGGAGAGGATGTGTTCGCAAGTTCAATTCCAGGAACCTAGGACAAAGTTATGGCTCTTTGATACTTTGGTTGCCTCTACTATGCTATATCGGGTGCAAGTTTGGGGACCTTCTGTAGGCCAGGAAGGCTGGAGAAATGTGGAGAGGCCCTTGGTATCTATGATCTCTCGGCTGACTAGAGCCAAGGCCTCCGTACCGCATGATATCATTTGAGCGGAGTTTAGCTGCCCCCCCCTATGGAGATTGAGGCGCTTACTAGATCAGTCTCCTTTGTACACAGCCTATGGGATACTACTAGAGATAGATATGCCAGGTTGGCCCTAGAGTCCTCCAGACAGTTAGCTCTACAGGGGGATACATCATGCTGGTATGCACAAATGACATCATGGTTTCAGACACATGGCTTCACCATGGACAGGCTGCCTCCTTTTCAGTACTCTCTACAGGCATCCTTGATGTCATTGACACGGATGGAGATTACTAGACTCATTCGTCACGATCTGATCCAGCTGGCCACGACGAGGACATGGATAGAGCCAGTACAGGAGTTGGACACGAAGATGGCTTTCTATAGAGAGCATCTTCTCCACCTCACAGAGGATGGGTTTGTGATTCGACCTAGCTATATGGACACACATCTTTCTCATGGTTTGCGTTGTGCCATTGGCCAGATACGCACATCCTCACATCAGCTCGAAATTGAGACTGGCAGATTCAGAGGGATGCCAACAGATAGCAGGATGTCGCTTATGTCATCTAGAGCCAGAGACAGAGTTACATGTCATTGCACAGTGTACCATGAGATACGAGGCCGTTTCCATTGTCTATTCAGAGAAGGTTTTGGGCCTCTATCTAGGGTCATGAGTTATGAGGATCAGATATCATAGTAACAGGGAATGGCCGTTTTCAGGTCTCCATTCCCCGTTTCCATTCTAAGTTCCCGTTCTGAATCCCCGTTCCGTGTTTCGAACGTGAGTACCCATAACAGAGAATGGCATTTTGTGGCAGTTGCCGTTCCGCGTTCCCCGTTCCAATTTCCTGTTCCTGGTAACTATGTCAGAGATGTCTTGGACTGTATCTACTTGAGTTACACAGGCATAGAGACACTTTATTGAGGAGAGCTGGAGAGAGACCGTCCCAAAGACAAATTACAGATTTCTTTACACTAGATATTGGACACCCAGAGGAGCATCCACCATTGCAGAGCTCTGCGCGCACTCATACTACCACTACTGGCATTCTCATAGACCAAGCATTGGAGCTAGGGAGATCTAGAAGACCACGATTGAGGAGAGGAGCTACACTGGATACACGGAGACTACAACAGAGGATTTGAGCCATACTTTCTCGACGTCCAGAGTGCAGATGAGGATGGATCTCTACCATATCTCTCTCTCTCTCTCCCCCCCCCCCCCCCCCCCCCCCTTCTCTCATTGTACTACACAGTGTACTGGGCACCTTTTGTATTAGCTGGCACATCCATACAGTCCCAGTTTGTAGTAGTTGTATTTTTGTTTCAATCCTTTTTGATTCCGGACATGGTATGAGATTCACTATGTTGTAACAGCTTGGTCTCATAGGTCATTTTGGCCTTTTGAAGACGTGAATATATCATTTCATTTCATCTCTCTCTCTCTCTCTCTCTCTCTCTCTCTCTCTCTCTCTCTCTCTCTCTCTCTCTCTCTCTCTCTCTCTCTCTCTCTCTCTCTCTCTCTCTCTCTCTCTCTCTCTCTCTCTCTCTCTCTCTCTCTCTCTCTCTCAGCAAGGGAGAAAGGGAAGATTGCTTTTTACAAGGGTGGAAGGGTGGTGATATTGGAGCGACGCTCCGCATGACGATGTGAGACCTATGGGACCACACTAAAGATGGCAACCTGGAATTGTAATGGGTCACTCCGCCTTGATGTAGGTGCCTTTGAGGATAGTTTCACAGGGAGAGATCATTTTCTACTCTAAGACGCATCAAGCCCCTGGGCAATCCATGCCTCAGGTGAGCGGATATAGATGGGAGGCAGCCTGCAGACAAGAGACCAGATCGGAGCATCGAGGACGGGGTTCAGGGGGAGTGGCAGTTCTATTAAGGGAGGAGTTGTAGCCATTGATATATATAGCGCGCAAGGATGAACAAGCTAGGTACATGTGGGTGAGGCTCAAGGCATAGACGGGCAGATACCTCTTGTTACTTTCCTCCTAGTACGTCAGTATATGCATCACCTAGAGGACAGTCCCCCTTTGCTATTTTGGATAATTGTAACAAACTGCTGACATGTCAAAGCCTAAAGAATGGAGCCAACTTACAGATGTGGCAGAGGGGCCTAAAAAATAAGAAGAACAAGTAACAGAAGAAGTCCTATCAACTTATGGGGACCCCGTTCGATGGGGCCCCAAGTGACATAAAGGAAGAAAATAAAGCAGGATTTGGACACACGCCAAAAACTGATGACGTGGCAGATTTTCAAAATTTGCGTTGGCATGATGATGTGGCAGGCTGTACGGATTTCCACGTTTTGCGTTGGTATGATGACGTGGCAAGCTGTACGGATTTCCGCGTTTTGCGCTGGCTGATGACGTGGCAGGCTGTACGCATTTTCGTAAATTACGCTAGCAGCTTTTGGCATTGCTTTTTGGACTAGAAGCTTTTGAGTTTTAAAAGCTTTTTACTGTAACTGCTTTTCAGGCCAAGGGCCTTTAAATATGAGGCTAGGACTCATTCTATGGCATGCTTCCTAGAGAAGGTGCAGAGTCTGGAGTACCGGCTTGTACTATGTTGATGCAATATAAAGAAATACCGAAAGGGGCGCCAAGGTTTGGGGCCAATACTCTCTGGGGTGGAATTCCGCCACTCCGTGTCGTGTGTCGTCTCTCTCTCTCAATTCAATTGTTAATGAAGTGCTAAAGTCTGTTCAGTTTGTTCTTTTCTGTCGGCACGTGGTGCTCGTCTTGTGACAATAATGACATGGGAGTTTTCCAAGGATGGTGACATTATCATACTAGGGTACTTCAATGCTAGGACTGCCCATCACTAGACAATATTTCATGATACTTCCAAGGAGATGTTTAGGGAGCTGGACGTTACAAAGAGTATGGCAGATACTTGATAGATATGGGAACTGCACATAGATTGGCCATTTTGAATGGCCTACAAAGATTTTCGACGGCTAGAGGTTTTACTTGCTTTCCACACCGACATGGTGCTAGCACAGTGGATTATGTTATGGCCCAGCCAGGTCTCATTCCATTCTTTCAGGATTTCATGGTGGGCATTAGGCCAGTTGGAGTAGCAGTTGATCATGTTATCTTGCCTTTCACCCTGACGTTTCAGTTCAGCACAGCTCCATTAGGAGAGGTCCCCCACGCACACTCGGTATACCTTCATGAGGGAGATGGATTCTGTGTATATGGATGAGATATACAGGCAGCTATGCACTCAGGAGCCGGGACGGCCACTAGCTGAACTCATTCAGATACTGACAGAGACGCTCCATGATGCAGCATCAGAGGCATACCCCCACAGCCAGCCTACACGGAGACGATCTGGGAGCATGCCCAAGAACAGGTGGTATGATGAGGAGTGTAGAGACGAGGATCAAATTACAGAGGGAAGTGCTCATGGGTATTACCACACATAGACAATCACGGATTATCTTTCACCGCCTAGTGCAACGAAAGAAAAGGGCTTATCTATCTCAGCTAGAGCGGGATTTGTATCAGCTATTTATGAGTCGAGACTCGGGCGAAGCATGGAGGCTACTCCACGAGCATTCACCACCACCAACGGTCACCTCCACAGAGACATGGGGGGAATATGCCAAATCTCTCTAAACAACATCAGGGCAAGCACCTTTGCCGGACCCACTAGAGACATGCCCGGAGACATGTTCTTTCTTTACTGCCGAGAGGGTAAGGAAAGCCATTGACAGGATGAAGACAAGGAGAGCACATGATCATGATGGTCTGGTAGCAGAGCACTTCATCCATGCCAGAGATATGCTTGCAGAGCTCCTTGCTATGATGTTTAATCGAGCCATGTATGAAGGCTTCCTTGAGACTTGGAGTATGTCTACGATTGTGCCTATTTTCAAGTCTGGAGATCCCATGATTCCCGGGAGTTATCGCACCATCATGGTTGGTCACACATTAGCTAGGCTGTATGCATCCGTTCTTGAGCAGGAGCTGAGTAGATGGGCAGAGCGAGAGGGCATACGAGCACCAGGGCAAGCAGGATTCAGGAGAGGTTTCTCCACTCTTGACCAGATTCTGACACTTAGAGCTATTATTGAGGAGGGTAGACACCATGGCAAGAGGATCTATTGTAGCTTTGTGGATTTCCGCAAAGCTTTTGACACAATACCGAGAGCCAGACTTATACGCAGACTACAGGACATGGGTGTGCCTAAAGAGCTGATATGGGGTATTCTGGCTTTATATAGGACAGTGATGGGGCAGGTACACACTATTGAGGGAATGTCTGACATGGTCCACTCCACTATTGGAGTAAAGCAGGGATGCCCCCTATCTCCGACTCTTTTTGGGATGTATGTGGATGAGTTTTCGGACTATGTAGAGCGTCAGGGAGACAGAGGGGCTCAGCTAGCAGGAACATGGATTCCGTTGTTACTATATGCTGATGATATTGTGTTGTTGATTTTTGACTCTCCAGAGGGGATGCAGCGCCATTTAGATGCTTTGCATACATTTGCTCATGACAGCGGCTTGTCTGTCAACCTAGGGAAAACCAAGGTTATGGTGTTCAACACCACACCACAGTGGGTCAGAAGGTCAGCACCCACATTTATGTATGGCCAGGAGACTGTGGAGTACACAGATGCATATACTTATCTTGGGGTAGTCTTCGGTGGACCAGTGTTTTCATTAGGGAGACCATCAGAGACTAAATTGACGAGAGCATATGCAGCCTTGGGAGGACTGGAGAGGATGTGTTCGCAGGTTCAGTTTCAAGAACTGCAAACAAAGCTCTGGCTTTTTGATACTCTAGTGACTTCAGCTATGCTCTATGGAGTTCAGGTATGGGGACCCCCAGTAGACCACCATGGGAGATCTGGCAACACAGATGGATGGAGATGTATGGAGAGGCCTCTGGTCCCTATGATCGCTCGGATGATTCGGGCTAAGGCCTCAGTGCCGCATGAGATTATCCGAGCCGAGCTGCCCCCCCCCCCCCTCCCCTCCCCTCGTGGAGGCATTGACTAGATCAGTATCCTTTATACACGGTTTATGGGATCTCTCCAAGGACAGATACGCTCGGCTTGCCCTGGAGTCATCTCGACAACTAGCGCTACAAAGCGATACAGCATGTTGGTATGGACAGATGACAACATGGTTTCAGTCACGTGGTTTCAACATGGATAGATTGCCGCCGTTTCAATACTCCCTGGATGCACCCTCCCTGTCTCTCACACGGACAGAGATCACCAGACTCATACGCCAAGATCTGATTTAGCTAGATACCAGGAGCACATGGATACAGTCAACAGAAGAGTTGGGCACACAAGATGGCCTTCTACAAAGAGCATCTCTCCAACTCACGGAGGACGGTTTTGTGACTAGGCCTACATACATGGATACACACTTATCTCATGGGATACGATGCGCTATTGGGCAGATACGCACATCCTCACATCAGCTCCAGATCGAGATTGGCCGATTTCGAGGGGTGCCAACAGGGGCCAGGATATGTCACCTATGTAACTTAGCGCCAGAGACGGAGCTGCACTACACATGTCATTGCCCGGCGTACTATGAGATACGTGGCCGCTTCCACTGCCTGTTTAGAGAAGGTTTCGGACCATTTTCTAGAGTCATGAGATACAAGGATCAGAGATGTCTAGGATTGTTCCTGCTAGAGCTGCGCAGACTTAGGGAGAGCTTGTTGAGGACAGCAGGGGAAAGACGATTTCTTTACACCAGCCAGGGGAGAGCCAGAGGAGCAGTCATCACAACAGATCTCAGAGCCCACCCACGCTAGAGGTACGTTGCTTGACCGAGCCACTGAGCTAGGCAGATCTAGACACCCGCGACCTCGGGGGGTCTCCCACTATCGACGAAGGCTGCAGCAGAAGATACAGATCACTCTAGCTCGACATGCACGACGCCCAACGAGAGTACTGACCATGGAGGAGGTTGATGAGATTCGACAGCAACCGATGAGGGATTTCATTTCAACCCACCATTCCCCCCCCCCTATATCTCGTCTCAATTCCGAATCAGCTTCAGATTCACATTCATTTCCTATTTCCTTTTTCCTCAGTTTTTTAGTGTTAGTTCTTTGTAATTTCCGTACTCGGACATGATATCAGATTGACCAATTGTAACGTTTTGGTCTCATAGGTCACCTTGCCCTTTCGAAGACGTTAATATAACATTTCATTTCAATTCAATTCTCTCTCTCTCTCTCTCTCTCTCTCTCTCTCTCTCTCAGTGCAGCCGTTTTTTGACCTAGTAGACAGCAGTCCACTCTTTTGATCATAACTTCTTCATCCGAACTCCGATTTGGGTGATCTATAGCCTCAATCGAAGAGCACGAAGTCCTCTACGCATTGATGTAAAGACATAAATTTTCAGAGCTATGGAAGGCGTTTCTGTAGCAGCATTTCCGAAGTGAACAGGTTCAACAAAATTGATTCTCATCTCCTATTTTACATACAATGTCTTCCGGCACTCGCAAGGGTTCTTCTTCTTCAACAAGGTCCACAACCATTGTGGAAAATGATCCAAAATCTCCTAAGTGTGGAGATAGCAACACAACCACCCAACCAACGACATCGGAAACCATGATCATGGCGTACTTGGTATCATTGCAAGAGACCGTAAACAAACAAGGCGAAGACTTACGAGCACTTGCAATGGAGAATGGCACACTAAGGGTACTTGTGGTTGAGAATGAGAATCTCAAGAGGACACTTGAGATGCAAACAACACGTTTGATGCAACTTGAAGAGGAAGTCAAGGAATGTAAACGCTCTCTTGTGGACTTGAATGCTTTGAAGGAGCGGATGAGCAAAGTAGAGCATGACCATGTATTGAAAGAGGAGAAATTTGACACTATGAGCCGGGATGTATGCGACATGAAAAATGTATGCACAAACAAGTCTTGGGCTGATGTATGTGGTAGCAATGTGGTTTCTAATTCCTCACTCATGCAAGCTATGGTTCAAACAAAGAATGTTGAGAATGTGGATGTGGAGGAGTTGAAGGAACGGGAGTTACGTTCCAAGAACATTGTTATTCGTGAAATTCCCGAAGAGAAGTTAGAGACACCTCCTTCTCTTTCCATTGTTATTGAAGATTTCTTCAAAACCCACTTTGGCATGTCCGGAGTTATGGTCTATGGAGCACATAGAGTGGGGAAGCAAGGAGCTCCTCGCTCGGGAGAACGGCCAATTGTATGCACCATGCCGGATGAGACCAAGCGAAAGATTATCCTTGATAATAGTTGGATCTATTTGAGGGATACAAAATTTTTTGTATGTGAAGATCGCACTATTAAGCAACAAAATATGCGTCGCAAGGCATATGAGGAAAAGAATAATAAAAACAAGGAAATCTCTCATAAAGAAAATGTGCCCAAGGAGGAGGCAAGTCTCTCAAGCAAATAGGGATGCGTGACCTATGAGACCGAGTTACAATTGAAAATATGCTTTTGGAATTGTAATGGATACCCATGGAATGCGGGGGTTGGCATTGATGAACTAACAAGCAAAGCCGATGTTGTACTTCTTGTTGAAACTTGGGAGCATGATACACAAAGGATTAACGGCTTGGAGGATTACAATGTACATTCATTGATGTGGTCAAAGAATCTCAAGCAACGAAGAGGACAAAGAGGTTTGGCATGTATGGTTAAGAAAGGATTGGAAGATTTTGTATCAATTGTGAAAGATGACAAGTACAAACGTTATGTATGGCTGAAAATTATGACACCAAAAAGAGCACCCATTTTTGTAGCCGGTTGCTACATTCCTCATCATGATTCTCCCTTTTATGCTTGCATGGATAGAGATCAACCATTTTCTGATTTGGAAGAGGACATTGCTTATTTCAAAGGTGAAGGTGATGTTATTGTATTTGGGGATATGAATGCTCGCACAAAAACATTGCAACATGATACTCAACAATTTGATATGTCATACATTTCAAGGGAGTTGGAGGAAGTTCACTTGTATGATCGTACTTCAATGGATGAGAAAGAGCCGGATCACTATGGAAAGTTACTTTTACACATGTGTAATAGCACGGGTATGCTCATTGCCAATGGTGTATCTTTGTGGAGTGGAACCAATGGATTTACATGTAGAAAACATAATGGGGATAGTGTGATTGACTATATGCTACTCTCTGAAGCCATCATGTATCGCATAAAGAGTTTTATGTTTGGTCAATGGACCCCGGAATCCGACCATCGCACCTTATGTATTGACCTTTCATGTGGAGAAGCAACTAAGCATGATAATCTCAGCCAAAGGAAAGAGAAGTTATCACTATGTATGGATTTCAAACGGGCACCAATGTACATTGAAATGGTTGAGCAAAAATTATGGGTGACAAAGCTTCAATGTGATGCACCATTGGAAACTAAATGGGAAGCTTTCAAGAAAGCTATTTGTTCTTGTGCGGAAGAATGCTTTGCCATAAAGCATCTCCATGGTATCAACAAAGATAGATCACGCAAAAGGTGGTTTGATAAAGAATGTCAAGATGCTCGAAAGTCCTTGATAAAGCTTGATGCAACTATGGACAAAGAAAGCTATCAAAATCATTTGCATACATACAAGGCATTGATTCAAAAGAAGAGAAGAAGATGGGAAGTAAAGCAACAAGAATTTCAAGTCCAAGAAAAGGCACATGCATGTGGAAGATTTTAGAGAAACTTGAGAGGCAAGCGGGTTGAGAATTTTGGTAACTTGAGTCTAGTGGATATGTACACACATTGTAGGCAATTATATGAGCAAGAAAATACTGAAAAAATGCCATTTTATGTTCACTCCCATGTATGCCGTCTTTTTTTACTATTGAGGATGTATTCGGTGGGCTTGAAAAGTTGGCCACTCGCAAAGCGGGAGATCTTCAAGGTATCAAGCCGGAGATGATCAAATGGACGGGAGATTTTACCCATGAGTGGATGTGTGATATGTTCAACCTTGCACTTCAACATGGTATGCCTTATGATTGGAGTACTAATTGGGTTAAGCCTTTGCATAAAGGAGGGGATGTAAAGAATGTAAGCAACTACCGGACTATAATGATTGGGTCTCTTATGGCAAAGTTGTTTGGGTACATAATGGAGATGAAATTGAGTGATTGGGCTGAAGAGAATGACAAGCGTGCAAAGGGACAAGCGGGTTTTCGTCGATGCCATAGCACCATTGATCATCTTGTCACTCTTCGTGTTCTCATGGAGGAAAGTCGGTTGAAAGGCAAGCGATTGTATTGTTGTTTTGTGGACTTTAAGAAAGCCTTTGATATGATTCCACGTAACAATTTGTGGAGAAGGATGGAAGAACTCCAAGTGCCAAGTGAGTTTATGCTTGCGGTTTCTCGAATCTATGAGAAGGTGATTTGTCAATTGCGCATGGGAAGAGAAATTTCAGAAATTTTTGTAAGCACTATTGGGGTTAAACAAGGATGTCCATTGTCACCAACTCTCTTTGGTCTATGCATCGATCAATTGGAACAAATGGTACTTGACTTTATGCAAGAAGAAGGCATTGAAGAGGTCACTATTTGCAATGCGGTAATCATGCTTTTGTTGTATGCGGATGATGTAGTGCTTCTAGCACACACTTTAGAAGATGCACAAAAGCTTATGGTTGTCCTTGAGAACTTTTGCTTGCATAGTGGGCTGATTGTAAATGAATCCAAAACAAAGGTTATGCTTGTGAAAACCAACCATAAGGAGAAGCCATGCATTGTGTACAACAACGAGACACTTGAAGTTGTTGAGAGCTTTAAGTACCTTGGCCTTGAGGTTCCATCCAATCACAAGTGGCATGAATGTGCTATGCGTCGTTTGGAAGCGGGAAAGAGAGCATATTATGCATTTGAGAACATGTGTAATGCGGGAAACATCAAGTGTTGGGTTCTCAAGAAGTATCTTTTTGATGCATTGGTGACACCAGTTCTTCTTTATGGAGTTGAAGTGTGGGGTGGGAGCATCTCAAAGTCTACTTGGAAAGAGTTTGAGAATGTCCAAAAGCGTTTTCTTACAAACTTTCTCCAAGTTAAGACACAAACACCATATATGCTCCTACTTCTTGAGTCAGGATCTCTTCCAATTGAGGTTATGGGCATGGAAAGGGTTGTGGAGTACATGATAAAGATGCATCAAAACCCCTCACATCGACTTCCTACAATTGCATGGGAAGCAAGCAAAAAAGTTCAAAAGACTCATAAAAGCAAGATCTTGAGCACGGGATGGATGCAAGACATAAAGAAGTGGTTTGGGAGATGGGATGCATTACACTTGCTACATGATGCTTCAATTGACTCTCAAGTGAATGAAGCTTTTCTACAACGCCAATGTATTACGGCTTGGGAGAAATCTGGTGGGTCACGCTTCATACATTACACCACCTATATTGCCCCCAACTACAAAACCATGTTCTTTGCTGAGAGAGGAAACCGTACTCACACTTACATGCTTGAGCCTATTCCCTTGTCCGCGATACGCACTATCGCAGCAATTCGGCTTAGCTCCCATTTCCTTCGATGCGAGATAGGGCGTTGGGGCCATGGAGAAGAGTCAAATCGATTGTGCACATTATGCTCACTGCAAGTTCGAGAGTCTGAGTACCACACACTACTAGAGTGCTCAGCTTTTGATCACATCTGAACTTGCTTCTCTCACATTTTCAGCCATAACTTAGACCTACACACTTTCCTCTCCCAGCCAAAGTGTGGGCTCTCCATTGCGACTCTCATCACTACAATTTTGGAGCATCGAGAGTCACTCATCAGCCATACACATACTACATCACATGTAACTTTGGTCCCATAGGTCATATTTGACCTCCGAGGACGATAATAAAATCTCTCTCTCTCTCTCTCTCTCTCTCTCTCTCTCTCTCTCTCTCTCTCTCTCTCTCTCTCTCTCTCTCTCTCTCTCAGTTGCGGATCGAGACCGGGAGATACAGCGGAGTACCAGCAGAGGCCAGGACATGCCCCCTATGTGACATAGAGCCTGAGACAGAGTTGCACTACACATGCCACTGCCCCGTCTACTACGAGATACGAGGCCGCTTCCACTACTTGTTCAGAGAGGGCTTTGGACCACTCTCCAAAGTCATGCGGTACGAGGATCAAAGATGCTTGGGTTTGTTTTTGCTCGAGCTGCGCAGACACAGAGAGAGCCTGATGAGAGGAGAGGCTAGCCAGTCTCAGAGACAGATCACAGACTTCTTTAGAGCAGACACTGGACACCCGGAGGAGTTACTACCACACCAGAGCTCGTCGCCTCACGCCAGAGGCACACTGATCGACCGGGCGACCGAGCTGGGGAGATCCAGATGCCCGCGACTACGGAGGACTACACAGCACCGATGGAGGCTGCATCAGAGGATTCGGATCACTTTGGCCCGACATGCACGACGCCCGGTCAGACTATTGACCATGGAGGAGATTGATGAGATCCGCCAGCGACCGATGCTGGATCTCTTGTGATTTTAGCTATCCCAGCTAACTGATTAGTTCACACCTTGCAGTTTAGGATTCCATAGTAGTCATTTTGTCATTTTGTCATATTGTCATTTTCATTCCATTTTGTTACTTTTGTTACTCTGACTTTGTATCAGGTCCACCACATTGTAACTTTTAGGTCTCATAGGTCACTTTGGCCTTTTGAAGACGTTAATTTCATTTCATTCTCTCTCTCTCTCTCTCTCTCTCTCTCTCTCTCTCTCTCTCTCTCTCTCTCTCTCTCTCTCTCTCTCTCTCTCTCTAGAAAGTAGTTTTGTGATTTGGGTGTAATATATAGATTGGTTTGGGGCATGTGTGCAAGTGCCTGCGCACACAACACATGTATGAAGTTAGCATATACCAAAAATTCATGTCTACCTGCCTTTGGATCAAATATATACAAGGGCTCCTCATCATGTTGTTGCTTCATGTAATAAGCATAATCTTCAAAGCACATGAGAATTTTTTTGTTGCTGTTCTGTCCAACTTTGAACACACACTTCCCATAATGCTCCACCAGATAGTCTATGCTCCAGTTCTGCATTGCTGGCCATCTTTCTGCCAAGCCACACAACAGAAGCTGAAATGCAAAATACATAGTCAGCAAGAGAAAGAATAGACATCCAAATTATGGATAATGTTGGACAAATGTTTCATGGCTGATTTAGATCTTCAGCATACAGGAGATGAAAAAAAAAACATTTAAACTCAAAGATAGAAGGCTATATGTGGTTAAAAAATGCACCGGCTGCTTCACATCGTAACTTTCTGCAAACTCCTCCAATGGAAGGCCATGTCTTCGATCTATCATGTGGCCGTTAATCTCAAAAGATGATAGATTCACATTGCACCTATACCAGCGTCTATACAGAAAGAGAGATGAGAAGCCTGTGTGGTCAACATCCAGAAGGTCAGCAATTGTAGTGGACAGGAGACAATCAAATGTTCTTTTAACTTGCAATTTAAATAACAATACCATGAACATGGAGCTTTGCATTGCTAGATCCATGATTGCTTTTCTTGCCAAGTCTGGACAAAAACGGCATCTTAATTTCAAATAAGGCAACATCAAAACACAGTAAATTCATGGTGTTAGACAATACTAAATGGCTTCTCCTGGGCCATTCACCTACTCAAACAGAGCAGACACAGTGCCTTCAGCAAAGGACTCTGGCTCACTCCTTTGGCAAAACTTTAGTTGACACGCATCAGAATTCTCCTTAGGAGGACATGCATTATATCCAATGTATGTAGCTTTGTGTTCCTGTATACACCCGTCATCACCAATAGATGGGTTTTTGGATGATGATGAGGACCACACATTGATGTTTGGGAGCATATATGTAATGTTTCTTGAGTCCCATCTGTATGCATGTATAAAGTGTGCATATGTGGTGGAAGACTAGTGTCACTATGCATGGATGACACCCCCGCTAGTCGCACGTTTTATTGTCTATTTGTGCATACAAGTGTTGAAGACTTTTGAGGGTCAACTCCTGGGTTTCCTGTGGAGAAAGGACTTCTTTGTGGCCGTGCCCAGTCTGGTAGGGCTCTTCCTGTGTGTGGAGTACTGAGATAGTGCCGAGTTTCTGTGCAGCTTGGCCAAAGAGCTTCTTTGTGGCCGTGTCCGGTCTGCTGGGGCTCTTCCTGTGTGTAGAGGACTGAGACAGTGCCGAGTTTGTGTGCAGCTTGGCCAAATATAAAGGCCATTTGTAGAGTAGCCCCAGTTTTTACATATGTGGGGTCAGGCAGCCTTGGTGAGGCCCTATATGAGGGAGGGGGGGAGCCTCTACCAGCCTTTAGGTCAGATTGGCACGTGCTCTGTATCCACCTCATGTAGCAAAGATTGCCCGCAGGGCTTGTCTATCTCACTCTCTCTCCTCTCTCTTGTGTTTTTCCCTCTCCTCTCCACTCCTCTCCCCGTCGTGCTCCCGTGTCACCACACCTTCCACTGCACTCACACACAGTATTATAGCCACAGCTTGAAGACGCCCGCCTTATTATCAGGAGCGCGTGTAGGGGCTATGTGGACAGCAGATTTTCAGCCACCAGGAGGGTGACTTCTGGATGCACACCCCCCCCCCCACACACACACACACACATCCCACCCCACCCCTTGCCCCCAACAACCGAAAAAAAGAAACTGCACTTTTACATTGAGAGGAGGGAGATGGTGCTTTGCCTCATGAAGAACCCTTGAGAACCTACATTTTCCAGCCAGTAGACGACGAAAGAGTGCTGCTGTTTTTCAACAAGGAGCTGGACGAGCTTGCGGCGGCATTTTGGAGGCAAGAGGGGGGCTTGTGTGCGGCAGTTCGTACCCATACCCAGCCCGGTACCTTTGCTGATTTTCAGCCAGCCAGTAGAATTATTTTGTGCAGTAGAGGGGGTTGTTTTTAGACCTGTCAGCTCGGCCATGTCCTTGTTGAGGAGGTTGGAGACTCTTCTCACAGGAGGTTTCTTGCACCCTTGAGTCCAGTTTGTGCCTTCTTACAGAGAAATCTCTTATGACACAGGAATGGCTTCATCATGGCACCAGAGAAGGATGTTGCAAAGAGTTTTCATGCAGATGACACTCTTGATGAAACATTGGACAAATTTTTGAAGCATTTGAGGTCTATTCATAATGCGGAGTTGCAAGATTACTTGACAGGAAGACTGTCCTGTCCCTCCATCACCACCTCCAATCTTTGTGGCTGTCTCCATAAAGACCCTCAAAGTTCCATATTGTCATGTGTATCTATGTGTGAGACACAGAGGGTTGCTAAAGAACACCCCTCCAAACTAGATGAACCGATTGCACAAGGCCTTCAGAAGAACATTAGCCACTAGCACGAGCGCCCCCCCCCCCCCCCCCCCAAAGACACACACACACACACACACATACGCACGCACGCACACACACACACACGGGGCACAATCCTACAATTGATGTGGCAGTTAGAAAACCAATAAAACTGAGAGAAATACCTTCATAAGGTCTATGAACTTAGGAATTAGAAGAGGGGATAAAACACACAAGAAAACAGAAAAAGGAAAAACAAAATTGCTTTATTTGTTACTAAACAAAACTAGATGAAACAAACCATTGATCACTTACAAATGCTTTTAGAGAAGGCATAAGCAAAATAAGTTAAAGAAACAAACTTGGCTAAAACTTGAGACAAGTACTCAACTTTAAGCTAACAAGGATAAGACAACTCAAAGATCAGACTCCACACAACAACGTCTAAAGGAACAAATCCTCAAATCTTAATATAAGTTAAATACAAGAAATGAATACTACTACGAGCCTACCTAGAAGAGGCAAACATAACCACAGCAGTACAAAGTTCAAAACCTGAGAATATGCTAACTTCGCTTCTTGTCCAAATAGGAAGAATAAGATTATAACCTTTATCATGCATAGCCTGGACAACAGCTATGACATCCCTCCTCACATCATCAATGCCCAAGAGTAGGTGCAGGTTTGTATAAAGTTCAATAAAATTGAGAAAAATCCTAAAACCCCCAGCATATGCAATACAATAATGAAAAACAATTATTTACAATCTAACTAAACATAACAAACAAATTTCAAAAAAGGTAACAAACAAATTGCAAGGCTAATTTTTCAATTGGCACTTAGCTGTTGTGATAAAGAAAAAAATCTTAATGCTTGAACTACCTCTCCAAAACAGTTTTCCTCCAAGTGCCAGCGTACTTGAGCAAACCATCCACATTGTTCGAACATAGCTTCATCCATAATGGCTCTTCATTGCAAAATATGTAGAAAACTCTGCAAAACCACAATGAAAAGCAATTCTTCTTTAAAGGTATTTGCATTGCTTTAGACAAAATTGTACTCCTCCACTAACGAAGTACTTCAGAAACCTTGTTGCAAAGACATGGATTCATCTGGAATAAAAGATGGATCTATGGCTGTTCATGACATTATAAAAGATCTTACTACACTTATTTATCGGCATTAAAAAGGTTGCATTCTCTTTCCATCACAACATCAAGAACGTAAAACATTTGAGATATAAATACAAACCTGCTGCAGTGAACTAAGAATTGGCTTCATTTTATTAATCCCAAACACAATACTACTCATCTAACCAATAAGATCCCCAAAATTCAAGTATTAAACATGGGCAAGAAGGAAAGATAATATAACTATTGACGACAAATTTTAATCAAACAGCTGAAGCATGTACTCAGAACAAGAACTCTTTTGCACCATTTTGCAATACTTCCGGAAAACGATGACAGCCCCAACCCCAAGGGCTCTGTTCTTGTGAGGATTTAAACTTGTTTATGCCTTAGTAAACTGTGATGGACTTATGTCCATGCTGAAGCCATGTATCCGGAAGCATGATGTGCCCCCCTGTAAAGCTAACTGTTTGGATTATCATGTGACTTCTGTGGGCATTGTAACAGACTTGGACACTCCAAGTCAAGAATTCTACCGCGACAGCACAAATAACCATTTCAAAATAGTTCACAGTTCACAGTTCACAATTGATTCGACATTGGCCCGGCGGAGTTCCGCGCCTAGAGATATTGGCCCCAAAGACTGGTGCCCCTTTCTGTATTAATTATGTGTTCAAAGTACAAGAGTGCGGACAGGCGCTCAAACTCAGACTCTGCGTCCAGATGCTCTGAGTTATGAGGCCCTGCCTACTTATTTAAAGAGTACAAGGGATGCCAAAAGCAAAGCCCCAAAAGCTGGTCAAATCAAAAGCTTTTAAAATAAAGCAAAAGCTTTCTCTCACAAGCTCTCTTGAGCCCCCAAAAATAAAGCAAAGGAGCTCTCTCTCTCTATCTCTATCTCCTTGCGTAAATAAAGCAGCAAAGCAATGTCCAAAAGCTACCGCAAATTGTGGAAGTCCGTACAGCTGCTACGTGGATGGTTTTCTGCTTTCTGCATCGTAAATCACGGAGATCCGTACGACAGTGCCACGTCAGCAAAATTTCCGCGTTTCACGGGGCTATCCTGCTGCACCAGTTCTGCTGCCCCATTTTGGGAGTGTGTCGGGTCATGCCACGTCACCAGTTTGTGACATACCCCCCTCTTGAAAGCACTGTAATCGACCTCGATTACGCCTGCAAAACAGACAGAAGCCATAAACTGCCTTAGCAGACACTGACTGTTAGTACCAACGCACTAGGAACACACATCTGGCGCATGTACCAATCGACAGTCACATCACTAGACATTCAACATTCATTCAGATCTTAGACCATGATTTATCGGCAATGCAGTTAGTAATCGCATCTAGATCCACTCAGGACCTCATAGATGCCCGATTGACTAACCCCTATTGCAACCATGTCTATTCGAGATCATTTAGACCAAAATGCTGCAGTCATTTCGTCTATCAATTCCTGCACTTAAAAACAAGTCAAGAACAAATCAGTTTGATATTCAGGAATTCCATTTCATAAAGTCGTACAGCAGAATACTGTCAGCTCTCAGTATCCCTGAAGCTCAAAGAGACATCAGTGACTCTAGTATTCAAAATTTCGAGGCATTTGTTGACAAAGGAGCGGAGTAACTCCCCTCTTGTGCATCCCACTGCACCAGATCTGCGGCCAAGCTGAATTCTGGGTTCCATTTGGAATAGACTATGCTAAACCAAAAGCTTCAAGGTAAAGGTTCACAATCTGAGGAGTATCTGCTAGGTCCTCCTCCTCCATCCACTTCGCATCCAATGCAGGATAGTTCTTGAATTTAACCAAGAACCGCCTTCTTACTTTACCCTTATTCTTTGTGTCCTTATGTGCCAAAATTTGTTCAGGAACAAGAATCTCCTCGTTTTCCTCCACTTCGAGTTGCTCATCGGGCTCTCCATCTTCAGGCACATCACCTTTGAAAGGTTTCAAGAGACTCACATGAAATGCATTGTGAATCCTCCAAGTGTCAGGCAGTTTCAGTCGAAAGGAGACATCATTGATCTTTTCAGAGATCTGAAAAGGTCCGTAGTATCGCATACTAAGCTTTGGAAAAAGCCTCTCCTTTCCCTTTTTTTTTCTCAGGCGTGCCTTCTCAAAACATAAGAGCACCCAATCATCCTCCTTCAATTTCAAATCGCGACGATGGCGATCCGCTGCCTTTTTCTGTCTTTCCTGAGATTTTTGCAAAGCCTCGCGGACCTTGGCAAAAGCCATGTCTAAGTCGCGCGTATACTCATCAGCTTCAGAAATCTTATCTTTTGTGCTTAGGAAGGGCAAAACCTTCGCAGCACCTTCAATAATCTCAAATGGCGCCTTCCCCATCGAAGAGTGTATCGTGTTGGTTGTAGGTAAATTCCACCAAAGGTAGATACTTTTCCCATTGAGGCTTCTGATCCGGGATATAAGACTTCAATAAATCTAAAACCACTGAATTTGCAATCTCAGATTGCCCGTCACAATCTGCGGGTGGAAAGATGACAAGAACTACAACCGCATGCCAATGTTCTCCCAGATTGCCTTCCAAAACAAACTCATAAATCTGGAGTCCCTGTCGGAGACAATCGTCTCGGGCATGCCATGTAATCTCAAAATCTGGGCCACAAACAGTCTCGCTAAGTGATCCGGCTTGACTGTTTTCTTCACTGGCATGAAATGAGTCTACTTGTTAAATTTGTCAATAACAGTCTAGATACCATCATGACCACTCTGTGTTCTTCGGATATCAAAAATGAAATCCATTGCAATACTTTCCCAGGGTCAGGTGGTTATGGGCAAAGGCTATAACAATCCCTGTGCTTTATGCCTGTCAAACTTGACCTTCTGGCATACCAAGCAACTACGCACAAATTCATCCACATCCTTCTTGAGTCTCGGCCAAAAGAAGTATCTCTCTACCCCTTTCATGGTGGTAGCAATGCCACGGTGACCCGTAAAAGGCGGACAGTGGCATTCAATCATAACCTTTTGTCACGTGACACATCCCAACCCTATGTGTCCGTGGACAAGCTACACCACAGCAGGGTTCAGTCAGTCAAGTCAGTTTAGATTAGCAGTGATCTGGCACTTTTGTGAGTCTATTCGTAGACCGTGTATGCCCAGTCACTTAGCATAGATGCATATCCTCCGGTTGCACACAGCACGATCATCAGAATTCCCATCAAAATCCATTAGCATCAGTCAGTTAGGGGAATTTTCCAGTGCATTTAGCCTATTTTCCTATTTTTGGTTATTTTCACTTATTATTTTTAAGTGACTTTCCAACAAAAGTAGGTAGGGCAATTTTGCTAAGTTAATATATAAGCAAACCCAAGTTAGCACTTTCTGGCAGAAGAGGCAGCAGGAGCTTCCCGCTCAACAAGCAACTTCTCAGCAGTACCCCCCCCCCCCCCCCAGCACTTAGCCTCGCCATCCACTCCTTTCCTTTGGCGTTTCCTCCATAGCAAGCCATCGCCATACAACCTCTTGCTTGGCGTTTTTCCCGCGACAGAATCAGCCCAACCATAGCGTTTTTACTAACGCTAGGGAACTGCAGCAGATCCAGCATTGCCAACGTTTTTTCCTAGATCAGCCCTAGCGTTTTGCTAGCATTTTTGCAGCAGGTCAGCGTTTTTGTTTTCAGCCTTCATCTACAGCAGCTACATAGCGACTTCAGCCCTATGGACAGTAGCAGATCAGCCCCAAGATGGTTGCAGATGTTCCCCCCTTTTCAGCCATAAAAACACAGCCAAAACAGTCATTTTCAGCCACCGAAACAGTCCCGAAATTCAGCAATTAGAAGATCTCAGATTTCAGCCATCAAGTCGTCGTCGTCACCACCATCGTCGTCATCGGCATAGTCCCATTGCATTCGCATTGTACACCTTTGTGCAATCAAAGTAGACCACTCTCGCCGATGAGAGTGGGGCCTTCGGAGGAGGGTTTTACAACCTCTCGGGTGTCGTATCTCTTCTCTCTCCTTCTCTTAGTCTCATTCACTTGCACGCACAATATCCACTCACGTTGTTCGTGATCATAGCACTCTACAAGACGGAAGGCTCTCTCCTTCCCTAAGAACTAAAAGGAACCTTGAGCAATAAAGATCACTAATCTTGAGAAAATACAACATTCATTCCGCTGCACCTTACACCTTTTCCCTCAACGGCTGTGTAACGCACAACATGGTTTTCCTCATCAAGTAGCCATCCCGAATGGAATATCCCGCTATTGTCTCCCCATCCCGTATCCGTGTGAAAACGTCTGCAAAATCCGGATCTGTGGCATACTGGTCGACCATATCCTCGAAGCTCCTATGATGTATCGTGG
Source organism: Adiantum capillus-veneris (assembly GCF_014529385.1). Classification (NCBI taxonomy): domain Eukaryota; kingdom Viridiplantae; phylum Streptophyta; class Polypodiopsida; order Polypodiales; family Pteridaceae; genus Adiantum; species Adiantum capillus-veneris. The sequence continues at coordinate 128,816,152 of NC_140953.1, forward strand.
AAATAGCCAGAACCAACAGCTTCCAAGACAAAGCATCTGCCACCAAATTCTACTGTCCCTGAACATGGACAATCTGGAAGTGAAACTGTGACAAGATGTTCGCCCACCGCATCTGCTTTTCCGATAGCTGCTTCTGTGACAAGAAGTAGCGTAAACTCTAATGGTCTGTAAAGACAGTAAAATCCGCTCCGAGTAGGTAGTTGTAGCTATGTCAGACCATGTCAGACTTCGTAAACGAGAAAAGAATTATCTAATTAGTTGTGTGCACATCAAAATAGATCTAGTAGTTTTGGGGCCTCATGTGCGCCCAAGTTTGGGCCAAGAGCACCTCAAGGAGACCCTAGCAGAAAATACCATGAAGCCCTAGTGATTGGGAAATCGGGTCTTCAATGAAGGGGTAAATAGTAGCCTTAGATTTCAGGCTCAGAAACATACGTGCGTCAGTACGAGCACAGGAATGAGATGTAGTCCTTAGAACAACAGTAACCCTAAGGCCCGGATTATTTTTACGGCCTTAGGATAAGTCAGTTAAAGTATTTTTAAATTGATTATGCCGGACTAAATGGTTGGACAAGTACGAACAGGTAATGCCAGAGCAGTGCTGGTACGGCATTGCGCTAGGGAGCAGCTAACATTTTCATTGATTGCATCTATGTGTGCAGTTGTGGTTCAATTTGCACATTTCAATAATAGTTTGTGAACTTTTAAAAGTGAAAGTTGAAGGGTTTTTAAGTTATTAAGTAAGTGTGCCAAGTGGCACACTTACCAATGCAAACTAACCCTCTCACTCACACTCTCACCCTCTCTCTTCCTAGCGCCCCCTCTTCCTCCTGGCTTGATAAGAGCCCCCCCTCCCCCATTTCTCAGTGTTGGCAGTGCTCCTACCCCCCCTATTATGAGTATGCTCTTCGCATTGGAGCCCTCCATGGAAGCTTGAGAGCAGCCCCTTGTGACATATGTGGTGGTCTCGTGCTCCCATTGTCTAGAACAAGGGTTCTCATAGCCATAGCCAGCTTTTGGGGAAGTTTCTTCGCGAGAAGTTGCAGGCAGGCACTCTCTTCATAGAGTGTGGTGGCTGTAAATTCTCTGTTTTCAACCCCTAATCATCTCTTTTAGGGTGAATTTCAGCAAAATACACATAGAATCTAGTTCTTCTCTACCTACACTATGCGTACACAATTTGGTGCGATTCCATCGCGAAAAAGGTCTCTATTTCGGCTTTGGAAGGTGCTCAAGTAACATTTTCAGGTTATGTACAGAAAATTACAACAAGCATGTGTGCGTGCATTTTGCGTGTTTCTCCCTTGTTTTTGTTGCAAGAATGATTATGCATAAAGGGACACAGTTAGCGGAAGGTAGACTCTCATTTTCGAGAGCTTCCATTGAGTTTTGTGGAAGATAGACTCTCATTTTCGAGAGCTTCCCAAAATCTCATAGCAGAGGGAAAATCCTCTCAGTATTCAGAGAGTAGCTTTCGCACTCTCTCAGTAGAGAGTAGCTTTCGTACTCTCAGTCATAAGCAGAAAAGAAAGAATAGAGGACGGGCTATTGCCCCATTCTGTGCTTGTAAAGATTCTTCCTTAGTAATAAAGATAATCTCTTTATGGGGGGAGACCAGCCCAGCTTCTGGTCCCCAATGAAGTGTCAAGCTTTTCCTTTCTCTCTCTCTCTAATTCTCTTGAATATTTGAAATACAATTAAAAGTCAGTTTACGCTTCCGTATTTTTGTGACAGTGGTATCAAAGCAAGGTCATCTCTCTTTCTTAAGGGATTGACGACTCTTGACAAGACTCGAGATAGAGTTCTCTCTCCTTCGACAGCAGGTGGCAGAGTTGCAAAAAGCTCTCTCCCATCCAAGAAAGATTGAGCATCAAGCATCGGCATTACCATTCTGATATGCCACAGTTGATTGATTTAGATCAGAAAGTCAAGATTCGACCCCATTGTTTGCGTGTGTTTGATGAACAGTTTGGCACTCCGTCTATACGTTCATCTACATTGCATGCACAGTCTTTAAAGAAGACTAGAATTTTTCCAGTCACTTTACATGGAATGGGTATGTTCATGTTTTTGTGTTGGAAGTGGTTTCAGGAATTTTCAGCCTCAGAGATTCTTGAAGAAGGTAGACGCATGACTATAGACGAAGTTGAAGCATTGAAGAAGACTCAGATGACTTTGTGTCGCTTTCGGCGCGGCCCAAAGAAGAAGACTTTGCAGACCTTTATGAAGTTCAAGTATCGCACACCCCACACATCAGAGTGGGCCGGCGAAGAGTCTTTTCGAGGATTCCGGATGCTATTGGCAATCTCCCTCGACGCCATAGAGTTCGGTACCAGTACCTCACTTTGAAAAGGAGGGGATGTCACGTGACACATCCAACCCTATGTGTCCGTGGACAAGCTACAGCACGGTCAGGGTTCAGTCAGTCAAGTTAGTCTAGAATAGGAAGTGATCTGGCACTTTTGTGAGTCTGTTCGCAGACCGTGCATGACCAGTCACTTAGATTAGATGCATATCCTCCGGTTGCACACAGCATGATCATCAACCTTCCCATCAGAATCCATCAGGGGAATTGTCCAGTGCATTAAAACCTATTTTTTGACATTTTTCACTTTTTATTTTTAAGTGACTTTTATTGGAAAGTAGATAGGGCAATTTTGCTAAGTTTGTATATAAGAAAACCTACAGCTAGCACTTTCTGGCAGAAGAGGCAGCAGGAGCGCTTGCTCACAAGCAACTTCTTAGCAGGAGCGCTTGCTCATAGGCAACTTCTTAGCAGGACCCCAAGATCTCTAGCGTTTTCGCACCATAGCAGATGGGCTAGCGTTTTTGGATCAAGAACCCAGATCAGCCAATGTTTTCGCATCTGCATCAGCCTGGCGACAGAATCACAGCTGATCAGCCCCAACGTTAGCAGATTCACACCGCAGGATGACAAGCACCCCTAGCGTTTTTGCATCTACCTGAGACCATCAGCGTTTTTGCAGATCTTCGCGACAAGACCTCAGTTTGCATCAGCGTTTTCAGTTTTCAGCAGTCAGTACCCGCAGTAGAACCCCCGAACCTCGCAGATCTCACCTTCCCGCAGCAGATCCTCGCCGCACGGTCAGATCCAGCAAAGTTTACAGTTTCAGCCCGGAAAACGCAGATTTCAGCATCTGCGTTTTCAGCGCATCGTCGTCGCATCGTCGCCATCGACATCGTCACCGACATAGAGTCAGAATTCAGCAGATAAAGATTTGCAGATTTCAGCCCTTAGCTTTCTCAGATTTCAGCCCGTCTCGTCGTCATCCTCATCGTCGTCAACATCGTCGGCAAGTCCAAGCATTGTACAGATTTGTGCAATCAATAGTAGACCGCTCTCGCCATAGAGAGTGGGGCCTTCGGAGGAGGGTTTGACAACTTTCTGGTGTCGTATTCTCTTCTCTCTCTATCTCTCAGTCTCAGCACCTTCATTCACAGTGTCTATTCACTTTGTTTGTGTCCATTGCACTCTCTCACTAAAGGAACGGAAGGCTCTCCCTTCCGTAAGTAAAAGGAACCCTTGAGCACAGTTCGGAGCACTCGTCTTGAGCAAAGTTCAACATTCATTCCGCTGCACCTTACAAATGATTATGCATAAAGGGACACAGTTAGCGGAAGGTAAACTCTCATTTCGAGAGCTTCCGTTGAGTTTTGTGGAAGATAGACTCTCGTTTCTGAGAGCTTCCCAAAATCTCATAGCAGAGGGAAAATGTGTCCCAAAAAGTGTATCTCTGGTAGGAAAAATTCACTTTTCTTCGCATTAATCACTAACTTGTGATCTCGTAATGCCTGAAAGACCTGAAGCAGATGATCTCTTTGTTCTGCCTCATTCTTGGAGAAACAATGATATCGTCAAAGAAAGTACCAACAAATAGCCAGTACTCTCGAAAAATCCTATCCATCATCCGGTTAAATGTTGCAAGCGAATTGGTTAGGCCAAAAGGCATCACCAAAAACTCAAATAACCCAAAAGCCGTCCGAAAGACTGTCTTGTAGATGTCTCCCGGCACGATTCGGATTTAATGATATCCACTCTTCAAATCAATCCTGCTAAAAACACGAGGATCCTTGTAATCTATCAAGTATATCATCGATCCTAGGAATCGGAAATCTATTCTTGATGGTGATTTTGTTGAGAGCTCTATAATCGATGCACATTCTCCAAGATCCGTCTTTCTTCAAAACCAACAACACTGGAGAGCAATACGGTGAAGTACTAGGCTGGACAAGACCCTTTTCCAAGAGGTCTTTTACTTGGTTCATAATCTCTTCGTTCTGGGCTCGGTTCACACGATAAGGTGGCCGGTTCGGTGGTGTGCTTCCAGGTATCAGATCAATGGTATGATCTTCAGGACAAGCGGGTGGTAACTCGTCTGGCAGGCCCTCTGAGAAGCAATCGGCATGAGAGTGGAGAAAATCTTGGCTTATCAAGTTCAGACATATTTGTCCTATCCTCATCACTCAACTCTTTCAAAAAGATCGAGTAAACAAACAGACTGGATTTCATTAATTTGGTAATGGTCAAAGCCAATACAATAGGGACAGACTCGCTCTAAAGTTTAATATCAAGTACAATGGTTCTGCCCTTCTCTGTGGTCAAAGTCGCTTTCCTCGCCCGATAGTCGACCACTGCGTTGTTCTTGTGGTACCAGGGAATTCCCAAGAGGACATCACAACCTTCCAAAGGCATTATGTAAAAGTCCTCATGCCCCAAATACCCTTGACAATGCAACCGAAGTTTGCCAATGACAGGTATAATGGCTACGTCCCTGCCAAGTGCCGCTAGAACTGCCTCTGCAAGTGGTCCCATCCGATCGGGAGTGATCTCGAGCCGCGCCGCCAATTCCAATGAAATAAAGTTGGCCTTCGCTCCTCCATCAAAGAAGATCAAGGCTTCTTGGTCTCTCACTTTGCCCCAAGCTCGCCAAAGTTCTCTACTCTCGTCCAACGTGCTGGGATCGGTACCCACGCAATCTGGAACTAGTCCTGTTTTCATCTTGCCTTTTCTTCCACGTTCCTCAGCTGCTCTCGAACTCTCAGGCCTTTCGTCGTCCTTCTCGTTCTGTTCTTTCTGTGCCTTTTTACGGCACTTCGCGGGGATATGTCCAGTTTCCCCGCATCCAAAGCACTTCCCTTCCCTGATGTAGCGAGCTCTCTCCTGAGGAGTGAGCTTGGGTTGTGCATCTTTCTTTTCTCGGTTGCTCTTCCTCTTTCTACTTTCATTTGTCGAAGTCTGTTCGGCTCTTTGCGTCATGATCTCATCTATGGGGTAGGTCAAACTGCCAGAGTGAATGGCAAAACCCCGTTTCGCATGACTCATCAACTCCTGAATGGAAGCTGACTTTTGTTCCAAGCAGTGATCTCGGATCTCTGTAGGTAGACCCAAGGTAAACCGCTCAATCTGTTCCTTGAACGAGATCTTCTTAAATGAAGAGGCGGGTAGAAAAGAGCTCCAGAATCTCTCGCAATAAGCATCCACTAGATTCTCGCAATAAGCGTCCACTGTATCCTTCTTGGTCATCCGAAGATGGTTCCAAGCAGTTCGTATATCACATTCATACTCTCGAGTCAGCCAAGAAGAAATAAAAAGCCTCTTGAATTTCAGCCATTTAACTGGCGCAGTCTTGTTTAATAGAAGCGTGGACCACCAAGTTTGAGCATTGCCCTTAAAGTAAGAGGCAACTCTCCGAATCTTAGAGTGCTCTGAGTAACGCCCTCCCGCGAAAGCGATGTCAAAACTATTGTACAAAAGACAAAGCCTTCGAAGCATCTCTATATCCAGAAAACGTGTCAAATTTGATTGACTATCCACCTTCCTTAAACTCTCGGACTTTCTTGCTTTTATCTTCCAGAAAGTCATACTAGTTGGCTTTGTAAAAATTCTTCTTCTTTGCATAAAAGTTGCTATCATCGGAGTCCGAACTGTCTGTAGACGAGTCCTCTGTAGAACTGTCAATCACGGGGCGAGATTTAGACTTCTTTGCCTTTTTCTTGCCCTTTCCGAAGCGTTGCTTTTTGCTTCGCTTTTTGCCTTTTCTATCTTCTTTGCTCGAGTCAGAAGAGCTAGAAGAACTATCAGAAGAAGAAGAAGAAGAAGAAGAAGCCTTTTCAAATGTCGACTGACGATCCAAATAACCCGGGAAGTCAGTGCCTTTCTTCTGCTTTTTGTCATGCTTTTTAGCTTTGTTTTGCGCGTCAAAAAGCTGAGCAATTCGTGCATCAACCACCTCTTCTAATTCCTTCTCTGTATACTTCTTGGGAGTAGGAGGTTTCTTGAGAGCGGGTTTTTGGAGTGGTTTTGTGGTCTTCTACCACTGCGTGTGCACCTCCTCGAAAGAAGTCTCGCTCATATATTTTGCAAATTTTGGATCCTTCGCAAAATTGAGCATCATCTTTGTTGCGACGCCGATCAATCGGTGACGCTCCATCTCTCGTCGCTCCGCCTGAGTAGGCCGAGGCGGACCATATCCTTGCCTGAATCTTCATTGTGATCCCTTCCCGCATCTCCAGATGCAGAGGGAGTCGACTGATCTTTGCCTGAAGCCATAGGTGCCACGGAAAAAATTTAGGGATCGGATTTCTCGTAGAAGAGAAATCGGTCGTGCTCTGATACCACTGTAACAGACTTGGACACTCCAAGTCAAGAATTCTACCACGACAGCACAAATAACCACTTCAAAACAGTTCACACTTCACAATTGATTCGACACTAGCCCGGCGGAGTTCCGTGCCTAGAGATATTGGCCCCTAAGATTGGCGCCCCTTTCGGTATTTCTATATGTATTAATTCTGTGTTCAAAGTACAAGAGTCCGGGCAGGCGCTCACGCTCAAACTCTGCGTCCAGATGCTCTAAGTTACGAGGCCCTGCCTACTTATTTAAAGAGTACAAGGGATGCCAAAAGCAGAGCCTCAAAAGCTAGTCAAATCAAAAGCTTTAAATTAAAGCAAAAGCTTTCTCTCACATGCTCTCTTGAGCCCCCCAAAATAAAGCAAAGGAGCGCTCTCTCTCTTTCTATCTCCTTGCGTAAATAAAGCAACAAAGCAATGTCCAAAAGCTGCCGCAAATTGCAGAAGTCCGTACAACTGCTACGTGGCTAGTTTTCCGCTTTCTGCGCAGTAAATCACAGAGGTTCGTACGGTAGTGCCACGTCAACAAAATTTCCGCGTTTCACGGGGCTGTCCTGCTGCACCGGTTCTGCTGCCCCATTTTGGGAGTGTGTCGGGTCATGCCACGTCACCAGTTTGTGATAGGCATTCATTAGCAAAATGTCCCTCCTCTTCACAAATGTAGCATTTCTTTGCCTCTCTTAGGGCTTTCCTTTCTTCAAAAGATGTGCCAAAAAAATGCCTTTTCTATTCTTGTCCTCGCCCAAAAGTAGATCTAGACTGCTTCTTGGACGTGTCAGCTTCATCAATGGAGGATTTCTTTGTGGGAGGTACAGAAGGCTTTGCTGCAGCTGTTTACCCTGGGACCCTTTCTTGTGGCACAAACTGTTCTTGTCCAACTAAAGCAAATTTCTTGGGATTAATGGACACCGCTGGTTGCTCAACCACATGGGCTTTCCCTCGAGCATCACGAGTCCTCTGTGCATTGGAAATCTCCTTTTCCTGCAACGGCTCAATCATGTCCTGTGTCGGAGCCTGAAAACCCTGTATCGGAGCATGTAAATCTTGTGTAGGAGCCTGTAAGACTAGCACCCCTTTCAGTATTTCTTTATTCAATTGAAAGTAGACGATCCGAACACTTAGATCAAACTCTCACACAGCTGTCCAAACCTCGCGAGGGCTGAAAACAGATGTTTCCGACCTCATTTCCGCAACCTAACGACGCCAGAACCCCTGTAGGTCAAAAAGTACCTCTCTAGGACGCTTTCTCGTGAGCTGTAACAGAATTTCAGCGTGCCTTTGTTTGCCACTGTTAGGTGCCCAAAACCTTGTACACACATCCCAAGGCTTTCCTGGGGCTCCCCTAGCGTTCTCTTGCAGTTTAGGAGCGAAACCCTAAACCTACAGAAAAACACAGCAGGCTGTAATTTTCTGTTTTGGATCGTTTTTAGCGGCGCGAACACGTCTACGTGTGTCCAAGGGCTCCCGCAAGCAATGGGCCAGTTCCCCTGTAAATTGGACGAGTTTTCACGCAAGAAAACTCTCCAAATTTGCAATCTTTCGCAATGGAATTGTGCGTCCTGTGGGGGATTAACAATTAGCTAATCCGGTTCCTGCTCAGAAGACTTGCCTTGGCAAACGCGCATAAAACCCTCAAAAGTGTACATAATCATCTGAGTAGCCCAACTAGTAGGGCATTACCATATGTGCAAAGGGGAGAGAGATACACAAGGGAAAATCATCGCGCTACATGAGACAAAGGAGAAGGCAAGCTTTCCATTAAAGCTGTCAATCTGCACCCACTACTCACACACACACTGTAAGTCACAATGAACCAAAATCAACCTCCTCTCTCACTTTTGGGCACCCCCAACTGGGATTGACTCAATGTTGACCTGCACGTTGCTCTCCTACTACCAAGTGTCCAATTTGCCCCTTTGGTTAAATTCCCTAGTTCCCACCAACTTATAAAGTTGTAAGTGACTTGCCGAGTGGCCCAAATTTCCTTTTGGTGCACACAAGCTTCCATACTCATCAGAATTCAGTGCTAGCTTGCCCGAAAACAAGTCCCAGACCGACCGACCTAGACTCCCGATGTGAGAAATCTGTTCGGCCGTAGCCGTTTCACACTCGCCATGCAATGTCCACTTGCACCTTTTCAAGGGTTTCAGGGAAAACAAGCAAAAATAAAATAAACAAAAATATGTAGTACATATTTAGAGAAGGCAACAGGAAAAATACACCTTCTGGTGACATAGGCCCAACTCTATAGATCGGCTAGCTGTCCATGTCACAAACCGGTGACATGGCAACCCTATAGGATGTCCCAACTTATGGCCAAGTGACGAGGGGACCCCAGGGACACAAGAAATTAAAATAAAGCAAATGCTGACGTGGCTGGCGTACGGATTTCCGCAGATCACACTGGCTGTATGGACCCCCCCAAACGAGCTGACTGCCGTATGGAACTGCCGGAAATTGCGCTGACAGCTTTTTGCAGATTTTGACGTCTAGTAGCTTTTGGAACTTGATGCTTTAATTCTAGAAGCTTTTGATTACTTCTTTTGGGGCTCTGCTTTGGGCATCCCTTGTAACCTATAAATAAGTGGGCAAGGTCCTCACTTCTTAGAGCATCTGGACGCAGAGTCTGAGAGTGAGCACCCTCCCACTCTCTTGTACTTTGAACACAGATTAATACAAAAAGAAATACCGAAAGGGGCGCCAGTCTTCAGGGCCAATATCTCTAGGCACGGAACTACGTCGGGCCGTGTCGAATCAAGTGTGGATTGAAAACTGTTTTGAAGTGAATCTCTGTTGTATCGCGATAGAATCTTGACTTGGAGTGTCCAAGTTTGTTACAGTGGTATCAGAGCGCGGCCGATTTCTCTTCTACCGGAAAATCCGATCCTTTTCTCGCGACACTTGTGGATTCCAACAGAGAACAATCGACTTCTTCTGCATCTGGGGATGCGGGAAGAGATCACGAAGAAGATTCTCACGAAGAGTACGGCCCACCTCGGCCTACTTTGACAGAGATTGAAGAGATGGAACGTCGACAATTGGTTGACGACGCAACAAAGATGATGATCAACATTGTGAAGGATCCGAAATTTGCAAAATTTTTGACTCAGACATCCTTCGAAGAAATGCACACCCAGTGGCAAAAGGCCACAGAGCCACCCATCAAACTAGCACTCAAGAAACCTTCTGCTCTGAGGATGTTTACATAACAAGAATTGGAAGAGGTGGTTGATGCACAGATTAGTCAGCTTTTTGACGCGAACGACACAGCCAAAAAGCACGACAAAAAGCAGAAGAAAGGAACAGACTTCTCGGGTTATTTGGGTCGTCAATCTACCTTTGCATCGGCAAGAAAGCAGAAGAAGCGTGTGCCATTTGAAGGAGTATCCAATTCTTCCTCTTCTTCTTCTTCTTCTGATGGTTCTTCTAGCTCTTGTGATTCGAGCGAAGAAGACAAGAAAGGGAAAAAGCGAAGCAAAAAACAAATGTAAGGTGCAGCGGAAGTGAATGTTGAACTTTGCTCAAGATGAGTGCTCCGAACTGTGCTCAAGGTTCCTTTTACTTACGGAAGGGAGAGCCTTCCGTTCCTTTAGTGAGAGAGTGCAATGGACACAAACAAAGTGGTGAACACTGTGAATGAAGGTGCATGAGACTGAGAGATAGAGAGAGAAGAATACGACACCAGAATGTTGTCAAAACCCTTCTCCGAAGGCCCCACTCTCTATGGCGAGAGTGGTCTACTTATGATTGCACAAATCTCTACAATGCTTGGACTTGCCGACGATGTCGACGACAATGAGGATGACGACGAGACGGGCTGAAATCTGAAAATGCTAATGGCTGAAATCTGCAAATCTTTATCTGTTGAATTCTGATTCTATGTCGATGACGATGTCGATGGCGACGATGCGATGACGATGCGCTGAAAACGCAGATGCTGAAATCTGCGTTTCCCGAGCTGAAACTGCAAACTTCGCTAGATCTGGCCGTGCGGCGAGGATCTGTTGCGGGAAGGTGAGATCTATGAGGTTCGAGACTTCTTCTGCGAGTTCTAACTGCTGAAAACTGAAAACGCTGGTCTATTCGCTGATTCTGTCGCGAAGATCTGCAAAAACGTTGAGGGTGTCAGGCTGATGCAAGAACGTTGGGCTGAATTCTGTCTTCTGCCCTGCTGCCGGTTGTCTTGCAATGCAAAACGCTAGGCTGATCTTCTGTTCTAATGTCGTCGGGAATTTGCAAGTGCAAAAACGCCAAGGCTGGTCTGTGGATGCAAAAATGCTAGGGTCTCTTGCTGATGCAGAAAACACTGGGCCTACTGGGGTCCTGCTGAGAAGGTGCCTGTTGAACTGAGTTCCTGCTGCCTCTTCTGCCAGAAAGTGCTAGCGCTAGGTTTCTTTATGTACTTGCTTAGTGAATTTGCCCTACCCAGTTTCCAACAAAAGTCACTTAAAAATAATAAGTGAAAAAATGTCAAAAATAGGGAAAATAGGTCTATACATTGTAAAAATGCTCCTGATGGGTTCTGATGGAAATTTGATGATCATGTTGTGTGCAACCAGAGGATATGCACCTAATCTAAGTGTCTGGACATCCACGGTCTGCGAGCAGACTCACAATAGTGCCAGATCACTTCCTAATATAGGCTAACTGACTGAACTGAACCCTTGTCATGAAGTAACTTGTCCTTATGTGCACGTGACATCCCCTCCTTTTCAAAGTGAGGTATTGGTACCGAACTGTATGGCATCGAGGGAGATCGCCAACAGGGTCTGAAATCCTGGAAAGGACTCTTCGCCGGCCCACTCTGATGCGTGGGTCATGCGATACTTGAACTTCATAAAGGTCTGCAACGCTTGCTTCTTTGGGCCTCACCGAAAGCGACACAAAGTCATATGTGGCTCCTTCAATGCTTCAACTTCGTCTATAGTCATGCGTCTACCTTCTTTAAGAATCTCCAAGGCTGAAAATTCGTGAAACCACTTCCAACACAAAAACATGAACATACCCTTTCCATGTAAAGTGACTGGAAAAATTCTAGTCTTCTTTAGAGACTATGCATGCAATGTAGATGAACATAGAGACGGAGTGCCAAACCATTCATCAAACACACGCAAAAAATGGAATCGAAACTTGTCTTTCTGATCTAAACCAATCAACTGTGGCAAATCACAATGGAAATGCTGATGCTTGATGCTCAATCCTTCTTGTGCTCTTTCGGATATTGTGGCATGCCAAGGAAGAGACATTGAATGTGAATTCCTTGAATGCAAACATTTCATCTTTTCATGAGTAATCCGCATACATTCGTGCTCATTCATGAGTGAATCGTGTTCATCGTACAATATATCATGCCTATAAAAAGGGATCACATAAGGACGGTGACTAAAACCCAGGAAAGCATCACGAATGAAACACTCGAACAATGCGTGCTGACTAATCATTCGAACACATAATACTTCCTGTGGGGGTTCTTTGGACCTAGGCTCGACAGCCAAGATCGGTTCTTCCTAAGGGGGTTCTTTGGACCTCGACTCGAGAGCCAAGATCAGTTCTTCGTGACTTATCGAATCTACAACGAGGTTAGCTTCGCTAGAAAAAGTATCAACTAAATCATCATCCTTGTGAACAATCACATCCTTATCCTGCAAATCATCATGCTTGTGAAAACCCACATCTTGATCATGCAAATCATCATGCTTATCATTATCAAGCAAACCATCATGCTTATCCTGTGTGTCATGCTTTGGAGAAGAAGAGACTGAGAGAGCCTCCTTTTCCCGAATCTCTTGCATCTGTGTCTGCACTTGAGAAAAGAATCGGAACAAGGCGGCTTTCCTTTCGTTGTGCTCATACTCTATGGCTGCCATTCGTTCTTCGTGTTCACGTTGTATTTTTGCTTTTCTTTCTGCGGCCTCCAAGCGCGCTTGCTCGCGCTCACGCTCAAAGTCGGCCTTTCTTTCTACTTTTCGTGCTTCGCGTTCTAACTTCCTATCCATCATCATCTTGTCAAAAGCTTCCATAGGAGTTAGTGCAACCCTTGGCGTAGATGGGGAAGGGGGAGGGTCGGAAAAACCTCTTGGTGGGGAAAACTCTTCTTCGCCACTCCCATGCTCACCACCTTCATGCGAAGTATCCATTCCGCTTCGGGTGATGACCATCCACTGAAGTCTTGGGTTCTTAAGTTCATGAGGAACTTGGGTTCTTGTGGGTCTTGGGTTCTTCGGTTCTTGAGTTCTTGAGGTTCTTGAGGGTCTTGAGGTTCTTCTTTCGCTTGCAATATGTGTTAGAGAAGGATCTTCTCTTCACCCAAGCTCTTCTCTTTCCTACGGGCGCACCCCTTGCCGGGCTTGCGCTCACACCAAGGTTGCTTTTTCCCACCTCACGTCGATTGGCCGGCCGCTAAGTACACGGTCCGCTCTCAATGAGTGAAAAGAGGCACAAGGGGGGGCTGGACAAGCCCTTCTTTCTTTGGTTTCTTGTCACTCTTCAAAAACACGATTAGGATGAGAGATAGAGAGAGAAGAATATGACACCAGAATGTTGTCAAAACCCTCCTCCGAAGGCCCCACTCTCTATGGCGAGAGTGGTCTACTTATGATTGCACAAATCTCAACAATGCTTGGACTTGCCGACGATGTCGACAACGATGAGGACGACGACAAGACGGGCTGAAATCTGAAAATGCTAATGGCTGAAATCTGCAAATCTTTATCTGTTGAATTCTGATTCTATGTCGATGGCGATGATGCGATGACGACGCGCTGAAAAGACAGATGCTGAAATCTACGTTTTCCGGGCTGAAACTGCAAACTTCGCTAGATCTGGCCGTGCGGCGAGGATCTGCTGTGGGAAGGTGAGATCTACGAAGTTCGGGACTTCTCCTGCGAGTTCTAACTGCTGAAAACTGAAAACGCTGGTCTATGGGCTGATTCTGTCGCGAAGATCTGCAAAAATGCTGAGGGTGTCAAGTTGATGCAAAAACGCTGGCTGAATTCTGTCTTCTGCTGCTGCCGGTTGTCTTGCAATGCAAAACGCTAGGCTGATCTGCTGTTCTAATGTCGTCGGGAATCTGCAAGTGCAAAAACACCAAGGTTGTCTGTGGATGGCAAAAACGCTAGGGTCTCTTGCTGATGCACAAAACGCTAGACCTGCTAGGGGTCCTGCTGAGAAGGTGCCTCTTGAACTGAGTTCCTGCTGCCTCTTCTTCCAGAAAGTGCTAGCGCTAGGTTTCTTTATGTACTTGCTTAGTGAATTTGCCCTACCCAGTTTCCAACAAAAGTCACTTAAAAATAATAAGTGAAAAATGTCAAAAATAGGGAAAATAGGTCTATGCACTGTAAGAATGCTCCTGATGGGTTCTGATGGAAATCTGATGATCATGCTGTGTGCAATCAGAGGATATGCACCTAATCTAAGTGTCTGGACATGCACGGTCTACGAACCAGAGGATATGCACCTAATCTAAGTGTCTTGACATGCATGGTCTGCGAACAGACTCACAAAAGTGCAAGATCACTTCCTAATCTAGGCTAACTGACTAAACTGAACCCTTGTCATGAAGTAGCTTCTCCACGATCACATAGGGTTATAGATGTGTCACGTGACAGCAAAGCTTCGGAAAAGGCAAGAAAAAGGCAAAGAAGCCTAAGTCTCGCCCAGTTTTTGACAGTTCTACAGAGGACTCATCCTCAGATAGTTCGGACTCCGACGATCGCAGATTTTATACAAAGAAAAAGCATTTCTATAAAGCCAACCAGTATGACTTCCTCGAGGATAAAAGCAAGAAAGTTAGAGAATTTAAAGAAGGTGGACAGTCAATTAAGTTTGACACTTTTTTTGGATTCCGAGATGCAGTTTGACATAGCTTTCTCTGGAGGGCATTACTCAAAGTACTCCAAGATTCGGAGGGCTCTCTTTCTTCAAGGGAAATGCTCGAACATGGTGGTCCACCCTTCTAATGAACAAGGAAGCGCCAGTTAAATGGCTGAAATTCAAAAGGTTTTTTATTTCTTCTTGACTGACTCGGGAGTATGAACGAGATTTACGAACTGCTTGGAATCATCTTTGGATGACCAAGAGAGATTCTCTAGATGCGTATTGCGAGAGATTTTGGAACTCTTTTCTACCAACTTCTTCATTTAAGAGATTTCGTTTAAAGAACAGATTGAGCGGTTTTGCTGCGGACTTCCTGCAGAGATCCGAGATCACTGCTTAGAACAAAAGTCAGATTCTATTCAAGAATTGATGGGTCATGCGAATGGGGGTTTTGCCATACATTCAGGCAATCTGACTTACCCCACATATGAGGCCATGACTCAGAGAACCGAACAGACTTCTAATAATGAAAGTAGAAAGAAGAAGAGCCCCCAAGAAAAGAAAGATAAGGATTCACGACCCCGGCTCACTCTTCGAGAGAGGGCCAACTACATCAAAGAGGAGGAGTGTTTTGGATGCGGGGAACATGGGCACATCTCCGTGAAGTGCCCTAAAAAGGCACAGCACGAACAGAATGAAGAAAGGCCAGAGAGTTCGAAAGCAGCTGAGGAACGTGGACGAAAAGGCAAGATGAAAGCAGGACTAGTTCCAGAATGCATGGGTACTGACCCAGCACGATTGATGAAAGTACAGAACTTTGTCGAGCTTGGGGCAAAGTGAGATCAAGAAGCCCTAATTTTCTTTGATGGAGGAGCCAAGGCCAACTTCATTTCACCTGAATTGGCGACACGACTCGAGATTACACCCGATCGGATGCGACCACAAGCAGAGGCAGTTCTAGTGGCACCCGGCAAGGACGTGGCCATTACACCTGTCATTGGCAAACTTCGGTTGCATTGTCAGGGGTATTTGGGGCACGAGGACTTCTACATAATGCCCTTGGAAGGTTGTGATGTCCTCCTACGAGTCCCTTGGTACCATAAGAACAACGCCATGGTCGATTATCGCGCAAAGAAAGCGACATTGACTACTGAAAACGGCCGAAACATTGTACTTGATGTGAAATTGAAGGGCGAGTCTGTCCCTATTGTATCGGCTTCGGCTGTTTCGAAATTCATGAAATCCAGTTTGTTTGTTTACTCGATCTTTTTGAAAGAGTTAAATGATGAACATAGGACAAATATGTCTGAACTTGATAAAGAACGCCAAGATTTTTTCCACACTCATCCCGATTGCTTTTCTGAGGGCCTGCCAAGCCAGTTACCACCAGCTCGTCTTGAGGATCATACCATTGATATGATACCTGGAAGCAGACCACCGACCCGGCCACCTTACCGTGTGAGCCGAGCCCAGAATGAAGAGATTATGAACCAAGTGAAAGACCTTCTGGAAACGGGTCTTATCTAGCTGAGTACTTCACCTTACTGCTCTCCGGTGTTGTTGGTTTTGAAGAAAGACGGATCTTGGAGAATGTGCATTGATTATAGAGCTCTCAACAAAATCACCATCAAGACCAGATTTCCGATTCCCAGGATCGATGATATTCTTGACCGACTACAGGGATCTTCTAGTTTCAACAGAATCGATTTGAAGAGCGGATATCATCAAATCCGAATCGCGCCGGGAGATGTCTACAAGACAGCTTTTCGGACGACCTTCGGTTTATTTGAATTTTTGGTGATGCCTTTTGGCCTTACCAATGCTCCAGCGACCTTTAACCAAATGATGGACAGGACTATCAGAGAGTACAGATCTTTTGTTGGCACTTTCTTTGATGACATTATTGTCTTCTCCAAGGATGAAGCAAAACATAGAGAACATCTGCTACAGGTCTTTCAGGCATTGCGGGATCACAAGTTGGTGATCAATGCAAAGAAGAGTGAATTTTTCTTATCAGAGATACACTTTTTGGGACACATCGTCTCAACAGCAGGAGTGCAGATGGACCCGGCCAAGATTGAGACTATACGCGATTGGCCCGATTTGAAAAATGTCCATGAAGTTAGAAGCTTCTTAGGCTTATGTTCTTACTACCGGCGGTTCATTAGAAAGTTTACATAGGTTGCTTCCCCTTTGCATATTTTGACACAGAAAGGAGTCGTGGGGACCCACAAAGGTGACTGCCTTTCAGACATTGAAAGAGAAATTGGCTACAGGACCAGTTTTGACTTTGCCGGATTTGCAGAAGTCTTTCAAAGTATATTGTGATGCTTGTGGTCGTAGTCTGGGTGCGGTCTTAATGCAAGAAGGCCATGTCATTGCCTATTAGAGCCGATTGTTTTCAAGGCCAGAATTGACAGCACAGATATATAAGAAAGAGCTTTTGGCGGTTATCCATGCTCTTACTCAGTGGCAACATTACCTACTCGGAGCCGATTTTACGGTCTTCACAGATCACCAGAGTTAACGCAACTTCTTTGTCACAGAAGTAGCTATCAGAAAAGCAGATGCGGTGGGCGAACATCTTGTCACAGTTTCACTTCCAGATTGTTCATGTGCAAGGACAGAAGAACTTGGTGGCAGATGCTTTGTCCCGCAAGCCGTTGGTCTTCGCTATTTCCGCGATACATAATAGAAGCTTCCAGGATATGGTCGATCAGTACGCCATAGATCCAGATTTTGCAGATGTATTCGGTCGAATACAGAATGGGGAGGTAGTAGTGGGATATTCCATTTGTGATGACTACTTGATGAAGAAAACGATGTTATGCGTTACACAACCATTGAGGGAAAAGGTTCTAACCGAATGCCATTGTCCACCATTTAAGGGTCACCACGGCATTGACACCACCTTGAAAGGTGTGGAGCGATACTTCTTTTGGTCAAGACTCAAGAAGGACGTTGACAATTTTGTACATAGTTGCTTGGTATGTCAGAAGGTCAAGTTTGACAGGCATAATGTCACAAAGTGATGACGTGGCTGCCCGAGAGCAGAAACCCTAACTGTGGAAACCCTAACCCTAAAACCTGCAAACCCTAAAATCTGCCAAAAACCCTAAAACTGCAGAAACCCTAACCCTAACCTTAATGGCAGCAGGGGAGATCCCAGAATCTGCGGAGACATGATGACGTGGCACCGTACGGCACCGTACGGCAGAATCCCGCTTTTTGCGGCGTGATTTACGCTGATGCTTTTTCTACGCAAAAAGAGAGAGAGAGAGAGAGAGAGAGAGAGAGAGAGAGAGAGAGAGAGAGAGAGAGAGAGAGAGAGAGAGAGAGAGAATCTTTTGCTTTTATTTTGGAATAAAGCTCAAGAGCGAGCTTGTGAGAGAGAAAGAGCCTCTGCTTTATTTTTAGGCTTTTGATTTTGAGCTTTCAGGGCTCTGCTTTTGGCATCCCTTGTAAACAAATAAATAAGTGATTTGGGCTCCCACTCTGCAGATCATCTGGACGCAGAGTCTAAGAGTGAGACCCAACCACTATTGTACTTGAACTTTGATTAATACAAAAAGAAATACGGAAAGGGGCGCTAGTCTTTGGGGCCAATATCTCTAGGCACGGAACTCCACCGGGCCAGTGTCAATCTATTGTGAAATGTGAACTGTTTTGAAGTGGTTATTTGGTGCTGTCGCGATTGATTCTTAACTTGGAGTGTCCAAGTCTATTACAGTGGTATCAGAGCACGGCCGATTTCTCTTCTACGGGAAATCCGATCCCAATTTTTTTTTCCGCGGCACCCATGGCTGCAGGCAAGGATCAATCGACTCCCTCTACATCCGGAGATGTGAGAAGGGATCACAACGAGGATTCCGGCAAGGAGTATAGCCCGCCTCAGCCTACTCAGGCGGAGCGACGAGAGATGGAGCGTCGTCAATTGATCGGCGATGCAACAAAGATGATGCTCAATTTTGTGAAAGACCCAAAATTTGCAAAATATACGAGCGAGACTTGAAGTGCACGTGTAAGGTGCAGCCGAATGAATGTTTGCGCATTGCTCATGATGAGTGCTCCGAACTGTGCTCAAGGTTCCTTTTTGTTCTTATGGAAGGGAAAGCCTTCCGTTCTTAATGAGAGAGTGCAATGATCATAACAAAGTGGATGGACACTGTGCGTGCAAGTGTATGAGACTGAGAGATAGAGAGAGAAGAGAGATACGACACCCGAGACGTTGTAAAACCCTCCTCCGAAGGCCCCACTCTCATCGGCGAGAGTGGTCTACTATTGATTGCACAATCTGGTACAAAGTGAATGCATGTGACTGATGCAAGTCTAGGCTATGTTGACGACGGGGATGACGACACCGACCTAAGGGCTGAAATCTGCAGTCTTTTATCTACTGTCCAAAAACGCTATGGGCTGAAATCTGCTAAAAATCCAAAAATGCTGGTTTTGGGGCTGATTCTGCTGATCTTTGTCGCTGAAATTCTGTAGGTCTTAAGGCTGAGAACTGATGGTCTTTTATGGCTGAAAATCACCTGCCGCAATGGTCCAAAGGCTGAAATCTGAGGCTATTCTTGCAAGGACCAAAAATGCTAGGCATGGGGGATCTGCTGGCGATGGCAAGGGCTGAAAAAGCTGGTGTTTGCAGGCTGCTGAAAACGCTAGGCTTGAGAGCCTGCTAGCAATGGCAAGGATCAAAAACGCTAGGCATGAAGTTGCCAATGGGTTGCTGATGCAAAACGCTAGGGCAAGGACTGGATGGCGAAGACTACTTGCTCGAGAAAAAGCCAATGGTGGATGCTGATGAGGAAACGCTAGGTGCTGAGTCCTTGCTTGGAGGGGAGACCACCAAGTTCTTGCTTGAGAAGTTGCCTGCTGAGCTTGGCTCCTGTTGCCTCTTCTGCCATTTAGTGCTAGCCTAGGTTTGCTTATATACAAACTTACTCAATTTGCCCTACCTACTTTCCAACAAAAGTCGCTTAATAAATAATAAGTGAAAAATGTCAAAAATAGGGAAAATAGGCTAAATGCACTGGAAAGATCCCCTGATGGATTCTGATGGATTCTAATGGGACTGCTTATGATCATGCTGTGTGCAACCAGAGGATACGCATATACACTAAGTGACTGATCATGCACGGTCTGCGAACAGACTCACAAAAGTGCCAGATCACTTCTAAATCTAGACTGACTGGACTGACTGAACCCTTATCGTGTTGTAGCTTGTCCACGGACACAGGGTTGGATGTGTCACGTGACAGCACGAGCAGTGGCAGAAAACCACAACCACCCCCGAAACTCGCTCTCAAGACACCTTCTATTCACAAGAAATATTCAGAGAAGGAATTAGAAGAGGTGGTTGATGCATGGATTGCTCAGCTTTTTGACGCGCAAAACAAAGCTAAAAAGCACGGCAGAAAGCAGAAGAAGGGCACTGACTTCCCGGGATATTTGGGTCGTCAGTCAACATTTGATAAGGCAAATAAACAGAAGAAGAGTGTTCGATTTGAAGGAGTACCCAGTTCTTCTTCTTCTTCTTCTTCTTCTTCTGACAGTTCTTCTAGCTCTTCTGACTCGAGCGAAGGAGACAAAAAAGGCAAAAAGCGAAGCAAGAAACAACGCTTCGGAAAGGGTAAGAAAAAGGCAAAGAAGTCTAAATCTCGCCCAATGAGTGACAGTTCTACAGAGGACTCGTCTACAAACAGTTCAAACTCTGACGACGACGACTTTTATGCGAACAAGAAGAATTTTTATAAAGCCAACTAGTATGACTTTCTGGAAGATAAAAGCAAGAAAGTCCGAGAGTTTAAGGAAGGTGGACAGTCAATCAAATTTGACACTTTTTCAGGATATAAAGATGCTTCGAAGGCTTTGTCTTTTACACAGCAGTTTGATATCGCTTTTGCGGGAGGACGCTACTCAGAGCACTCCAAGATTCGGAGAGCTGCCTCTTATTTTAAGGGGAATGCTCGAACTTGGTGGTCCACGCTTCTTTTAAACAAGACTGCGCCAATTAAATGGCTGAAATTTAAGAAGCTTTTTATTTCTTCTTGGCTGACTCAAGAGTATGAACGCGATATACGAGCTGCTTGGAACCATCTTCGGATGACCAAGAGAGATACAGTGGATGCTTATTGCGAGAGATTCTGGAGCTCTTTTCTACCCGCCTCTTCATTCAAGAAGATCTCGTTCAGAGAATAGATTGAGCAGTTTACCTTGGGTCTACCTACAGAGATCCGAGATCACTGCTTGGAACAGAAGTCAGCTTCTATTCAAGAGTTGATGAGTCATGCGAAGCGGGGTTTTGCCATTCACTCTGGCAGTCTGACCTACCCCACCGATGAGGTCATGACACAACGAGCTGAACAAACTTTAGCGAATGAAAGTAGAAAGAGAAAGAGCAACCCAGAAAAGAAGGATGCAGGACCCAAGCTTACTCCTCAGGAGAGAGCTCGTTTCATCAGAGAGGGAAAGTGCTTTGGATGCGGGAAACATGGACATATCTCCGCGAAGTGCCCTAAAAAGGCACAGAAAGAACAGAATCACAAGGATGACGAAAGGCCTGAGAGTTCGAGAGCAGCTGAGGAACGTGGAAGAAAAGGCAAGATGAAAACAGGACTAGTTCCAGATTGTGTGGGTACCGATCCCAACACCATGGACGAGAGTACATAACTTTGCCGAGCTTGGGGCAAAGTGAAAGACCAAGAGGCTCTGATCTTCTTTGATGGAGGAGCCAAGGCCAACTTCATTTCACCAGAATTGGCGGCGCGGCTCGAGATCACTCCCGATCGGATGGGACCACTTACGGAGGCTGTTCTAGCGGCACCCGGCAGGGACGTAGCCATTACACCTGTCATTGGCAAACTTCGGTTGCATTGTCAAGGTTATTTGGGGCATGAGGACTTTTTCATAATGCCTTTGGAAGGTTGTGATGTTCCCTTAGGGATTCCTTGGTACCACAAGAACAACGCCGTGGTCGATTATCGGGCGAGGCAAGCGACATTGACTACAGAGAAGGGCAAAACCATTGTACTTCACATTAAACTGAAAGGCGAGTCTATCCCTATTGTATCGGCTTCGGCCATTCTTAATTAATGAAATCCAGTCTGTTTGTTTACTCGATCTTTATGAAAGAATTGAGTGATAAGGATAGGACAAATATGTCTAAACTTGATAAAGAATGCCAAGATTTTCTCCACTCTCACGCCGACTGCTTCTTAGAGGGCCTACCAGGCGAGCTACCACCTGCTCGTCCTGAAGATCATACCATTGATCTGATACCTGGAAGCACACCACCGAACCGGCCACCTTACCGCGTGAGCCGAGCACAGAACGAAGAGATTATGAACCAAGTGAAAGACCTCTTGGAAAAGGGTCTTGTCCAGCCTAGTACTTCACCGTATTGCTCTCCAGTGTTGTTGGTTTTGAAGAAAGACAGATCTCGGAGAATGTGCATCGATTATAGAGCTCTCAACAAAATCACCATCAAGAACAGATTTCCGATTCCTAGGATCGATGATATACTCGACAGATTACAGGGATCCTCGTGCTTTAGCAGGATTGATTTGAAGAGTGGATATCATCATATCACAATCGCGCCGGGAGACGTCTACAAGACAGTTTTTCGGACAACTTTTGGGTTATTTGAGTTTTTGGTGATGCCTTTTGGCTTAACCAATGCTCCTGCGACATTTAACCGAATGACGGACAGGACATTTCGAGAGTACAGGCTATTTGTTGGCACATTCTTTGACGATATCATTGTTTTCTCCAAGAATGAGGCAGAACACAGAGATCATCTGCTTCAGGGTATTTCAGGCATTACGAGATCACAAGTTAGTGATTAATGCAAAGAAAAGTGAATTTTTCCTACCAGAGATACACTTTTTGGGACACATTGTCTCAGCAGCGGGAGTGCAAATGGATCCGGCCAAGATAGAGACTATCCGTGATTGGCCCGATTTGAAGAATGTCCATGAAGTTAGAAGCTTCTTGGGATTGTGTTCGTACTACAGGCGGTTCATTCGAAAGTTTGCAGAGGTTGCTTCCCCTTTGCATATCTTGACACAGAAAGCAGTCCCTTTCTCGTGGGGACCCACATAGGTGACTGCCTTTCAGACATTGAAAGAGAAATTGACTATGGGACCAATTTTGACTTTGTCAAACTTGCAGATGTCATTTGAAGTATATTGTGATGCTTGTGGTCGTAGTCTGGGTGCGGTCTTAATGCAAGAAGGCCATGTCATTGCTTACGAGAGCCGATTGTTCTCAAGGCCGGAAATGACAGCACAGATTTATGAGAAAGAGCTTTTGGCAGTTATCCATGCTCTTACTCAGTGGCGGCCTTACCGACTCGGAGCGGATTTTACTGTCTTTACAGACCATCAGAGTTTGCGCTACTTCTTGTCACGGCAGCAGCTTTCGGAAAAGCAGATGCGGTGGGCAAACATCTTGTCACAGTTCACTTCCAGATTGTCCATGTGCAGGGATGTGGTGGCAGATGCTTTGACTCAGAAGCCGTTGGTTCTGGCTATTTCCGCGATACATCATAGGAGCTTCGAGGATATGGTCGACCAGTATGCCACAGATACAGATTTTGCAGACGTTTTCACACGGATACGGGATGGGGAGACAGTAGCGGAATATTCCATTCGGAATGGCTACTTGATGAGAAAAACCATGTGCGTTATACAGCCGTTGAGGGAAAAGGTTATGACTGAATGCCACTGTCCACCTTTTACGGGTCACCGCGGCATTGCTACCACCATGAAAGGGGTAGAGAAATACTTCTTTTGGCCGAGACTCAAGAAGGATGTGGAAGAGTTTGTGCGCAGTTGCTTAGTATGCCAGAAGGTCAAGTTTGATAGGTCTAAAGCACACGGATTGTTACAGCCTTTACTCATACCCACCCGCCCCTGGAGAAAGTATTGCAATGGATTTCATTTTTTATCTCCCGAGAACACAGAGTGGTCACGATGGTATCTGGACTGTTATTGACAGATTTAACAAAC
The DNA here is from genome assembly GCF_014529385.1 of Adiantum capillus-veneris. Classification (NCBI taxonomy): domain Eukaryota; kingdom Viridiplantae; phylum Streptophyta; class Polypodiopsida; order Polypodiales; family Pteridaceae; genus Adiantum; species Adiantum capillus-veneris. The sequence continues at coordinate 128,839,630 of NC_140953.1, forward strand.
AGGCTCATTTCATTCCAGTGAAGAAAACAATCAAGCCGGATCACTTAGCGAGACTGTTTGTGGCCCAGATCTTCAGATTACATGGCATGCCTGAGACGATTGTCTCCAACAGGGACCCCACATTTACGAGTTTGTTTTGGAAGGCAATTTGGGAGAACATTGGCACACGGTTGCAGTTCTCGTCATCGTTCCACCCGCAGACTGACAGGCAATCTGAGATTGCCAATTCAGTGGTTCTAGATTTATTGAAGTCTTATATCTCGGATCAGAAGACTCAATGGGAAAAGTACCTACCCTTGGTGGAATTTGCCTACAATAACACGAGACACTCTTCGATAGGGAAGGCGCCATTTGAGATTGTTGAAGGTGTTGCGAAGGTTCCACCCTTCCTAAGCACGAAAGATAAGATTCTTGAAGCGGATGAGTATACGCAAGACTTAGACACGGCTTTTGCCAAGGTTCAGGAGGCTTTGCAGAAATCTCAAGAACGACAAAAAAAAGGCAGCGGATCGCCATCGTTGCGACTTGAAATTGAAAAAGGATAATTAAGTGCTCTTACGTTTTGAGAAGGCACGCCTGAGAAAGAAAAAGGGAAAGGAGAGGCTTTTTCCAAAGATTAGTATGTGATACTACGGACCTTTCCTGATCTCTGAAAAGATAAATGATGTCTCCTTCCGACTGAAACTGCCTGATACTTGGAGGATTCACAATGCATTTCATGTGAGTCTCTTGAAACCTTTTAAAGGTGATGTGCCTGACGATGGGGAGCCTGATGAGCAACCCGAAATGGAAGAAAACGAGGAGATCCTTGTTCTTGAACAGATTTTGGCACATAAGGATACGAAGAATAAAGGTAAAGTCCGAAGGCGGTTCTTGGTTAAGTTCAAGAACTATCCAGCATTGGATGCGAAGTGGATGGAGGAGGAGGACCTAGCAGATACTCCTCAGATTGTGAAACTTTACCTCGAGGCTTTTGGTTTAGCATAGTCTACTCCAAATGGAACCCAGAATTAAGCTTGGCCGGAGATCTGGTGCAGTGGGATGCACAAGAGGGGAGTTACTCCGCTCCTTTGTCAACAGATGCCTCGATTTTGATACTAGAGTCACTGATGTCTCTTTGAGCTTCAGAGATACTGAGAGCTGACAATATTCTACTGTATGACTTTATAAAATGGAATTCCTGAATATGATACTGATTTGTTCTTGACTTTTTTTTAAGGGCAAGAACTGATAGATGAAATGACTGCACCATTTTGGTCTACTTGATCTCAAATAGACATGGTTCCAATAGGGGTTAGTCAATTGGACATCGATGAGGTCCCAACTGGATCTAGATGCGATTGCTAGCTATATTGCCGATAAATCATGGTCTAAGATCCGAATGAATGTTGAATGTCATGTGATGTCCTGTGAGATGTCCTGTGATGTCGTGTGATGTGACTGTCGATTGGTACATGTGCTAGATGTCTGTTCCTAGTGCGTAGGTACTAACAATCAGTGTCTGCTACGACGGTTTATGGCCTCTGTCTGTTTTGCAGGCGTAATCGAGGGCGATTACAATGCTTTCAGGAGAGAGGTATGTCACAAAGTGATGACGTGGTTGACCGAGAGCAGAAACCCTAACTGTGGAAACCCTAAAACCTGCCAAAAACCCTAACACTGTAGAAACCCTAACCCTAACCCTAATGGAAACAGGGGAGATCCTGAACTCTGCGGAGACATGATGACGTGGCACCGTACGGCAGAATCCCGCTTTTTGCGGCGTGATTTACGCTGATGCTTTTTCTAAGCAAAGAGAGAGAGAGAGAGAGAGAGAGAGAGAGAGAGAGAGAGAGAGTCTTTTGCTTTATTTTTGAATAAAGCTCAAGAGAGAGCTTGTGAGAGAGAAAGAGCCTCTGCTTTATTTTTAGGCTTTTAATTTTGAGCTTTTGGGGCTCTGCTTTTGGCATCCCTTGTAAACAAATAAATAAGTGATTTGGGCTCCCACTCTGCGGAGCATCTGGACGCAGAGTCTGAGAGTGAGACCCAACCACTCTTGTACTTAACTTTGATTAATACAAAAAGAAATACCGAAAGGGGCGCCAGTCTTTGGGGCCAATATCTCTAGGCACGGAACTCCGTCGGGCCAGTGTCAACTGTTTTGAAGTGGTTATTTGGTGCTGTCGCGGTTGATTCTTGACTTGGAGTGTCCAAGTCTGTTACACATAAAGCACAAGGATTGTTACAGCCTTTACCCATTCCCACCGGCCCCTGGGAAAGTATTGCTATGGATTTCATTTTTGATCTCCTGAAGACACAAAGTGGACACGATGGTATCTGGACTGTTATTGACAGATTAGCAAGCAAGCTCGTTTCATTCCAGTGAAGAAAATAGTCAGGCCAGATCATTTAGCGAGACTATTCATTGCCCAGATATTCAGATTACATGGCATGCCAGAGACAATGTCTCTGACAGAGATCCCCGATTCACGAGTTTGTTTTGAAAGGCTATTTGGGAAAACATTGGCACTCGGTTGCAGTTCTCGTCATCTTTCCACCCGCACACAGATGGGCAATCTGAGATTGCAAATTCAATCGTACTGGATTTATTGAAGTCTTACATTTCGGATCAAAAGACTCAATGGGAAAAGTTTTTGCCTTTGGTGGAATTTGCCTACAATAACACGATTCACTCTTCGACAGGGCGCCATTTGAGATTATTGAAGTTTCTCAGAAGGTTCCGCCCTTCCTAAGCACAAAAGATTAGATTTTTGAAGCCGACCAATACACGAGGGACTTGGACACTGCTTTTGCCAAGTCCGAGAGGCTTTAAAGAAATCTCAGGAAAGACACAAGAAGGCAGCAGATCGACACCGTCGCCATTTGAAATTAAAGGAAGACGATTGGGTGCTCTTACGTTTTGAGAAGGCACGCCTAAGAAAGAAAAAGGCAAAGGAGCGGCTTTTTCCCAAGCTTAGCATGAGATACTATGGACCTTTCCATATAAAAGAAAAGATAAATGATGTCTCCTTTAGACTGAAGCTGCCCTATACTCGGAGAATTCACAATGCTTTTCATGTGAGTCTCTTAAAGCCTTTTAAAGGCGATGCGCCCGATGATGGGGAGCCAGATGAGCAACCCGAAGTGGAGGAAAGCGAGGAGATACTCGTTCCAGAACAGATACTGGCACATAAAGATAGAAAGACTAAAGGTAAAGTGATAAGGCGGTTCTTGATTAAATTCAAGAACTATCCCACATTGGATGCGAAGTGGATGGAGGAGGAGGACCTAGCAGATACTCCTCAGATTGTGAAACTTTACCTTGAAGCATTCGGTTTAGCATAGTCAGCTCCGATGGAACCCCAATTTCAGCATGGGCGAATCTAGTGCAGCGGGTATGCACAAGAGGGGAGTCACTCCACTCCTTTGTCGACAGATTGCCTCGATACTTTGATTTTATATAGAGTCATTGATGTCCCTTCGGGTTTCAGAGATACTGCTGAGCTGACAGTATTCTGATACATGACTTATTAACTAGGATTCCCAATAATGAAAATGATACTGATTGATTTGTACTTGACTTGTTTGAGTGCAGGAACTGATAGACGAAATGACTGCAGCATTTCGGTCTCATAAATCTCTATAGACATGATTGCAATATGGATTAGTTAATCGGGCATCTGTGAGGTCCCGATTGGATCTAGATGCGATTGCTAAATACGTTGCCGATTAATCATGGTCTGAGATTTGGAATCATATTTTGAATGTGATTTGTCATGTGATGTCCTGTGATGTGACTGTTGATTGGTACATGTGCTAGATGTGTTGTTCCTAGTGCGTTGGTACTAACAATCAGTGTCTGCTAAGACAGTTTATAGCTTCTATCTGTTTTGCAGGCGTAATCGAGGGCGATTACAATACTTTCAAGAGGGGGAACCGGTGACATGGCAACCCTATAAGTTGTCCCACTTATGGCCAAGTGACGAGGGGACCCCGGGGACACAAGAAATTAAAATAAAGAAAATGCTGATGTGGCTGGCGTATGGATTTCCGCAGATCACGCTGGCTATACGGATCTTCGCAAAACGCGCTGACTGCCGTACAGAATTGCCTGAAATTGCGTTGATGGCTTTTTGCAGATTTTGACGTTTAGTAGCTTTTGGAACTTGATGCTTTAATTTTAGAAGCTTTTGATTAGTGCTTTTGGCGCTATACTTTTAGGTATCCCTTGTAACCTATAAATAAGTGGGCAGGGCCCTCACTTCTCAGAGCATCTAGACGCAGAGTCTGAGAGTGAGCACCCTCCCATTCTCTTGTACTTTGAGCACAGATTCATACAAAAAGAAATACCGAAAGGGGTGCCAATCTTTGGGGCCAATATCTCTAGGCACGGAACTACGCTAGGCCATGTCCAATCAAGTGTGAATTGTGAACTGTTTTGAAGTGAATCTCTGTTGTGTCGCGGTAGAATCTTAACTTGGAGTGTCCAAATTTGTTACAGTCCACCAACCATGACCCTGAATAAATGGGGAAAATAGGAAAACAGTGGAAAGGGGCACGAGATGCCTAAGAAGGGCACAAGGGAAAAAATACGACAAGGCAAGGGAATAGTATTCCCAGCCTGCAGGAGCACAAATGGCCATGGAACCAAGCCAAAACCCAAGGCTAAACATGGCTAGACACAACCCGACATGAAAAACCTACCTCACACTAGCCGGGCACAGCCACAAAACAATCCTCACTCCCTAGCACTTGCCCCTGGGAGAAACTGGGACCGACTGAACGAACCAAGAGAGATGCCTAAACTCTAACACCCCCTCTCAACTCCTGCAGAGGAAGTTGGACAAGGAAGCTAGAGTGAGCAATTTGCAACTGTGAAGAGAGGGTTTCGTGGACGAAGATATCTGTTATAAAACTCCCAGGTTGAACAATACAAGGCACCATAGTATCATCCAACCACTACCCCCGAAAGACCGAGAAGTAACATGTTGTCCGTCGAAAGTAAATCCAGCTCTATCAAGAATCTCCTCTAGCCAACCGACTCACAAGTCGCACAATCAGCATCTACAAAAGGTACTGCTGCTGACCCCTCCAAGAGAATGCATCAATACTGAGAATAAAGGCATAAATTGCGCGTATCCGGATCATTTCCCAACTCTGAAGTGCTCCACCCTCGAGGAAAGAGTCGGAAATCTACACCTCCGCTCATATACCACATGCCAAAATCTCCAAGCTGTCCAAAGAATGGCACAACCGAGGCTACTAAGGAATTATATGTCCGATAACGAAGAACGATGGCATGGGATAGGGCAGAGTGCAAGGAAGGTGGCAGCATGGGCGACTGTAGAAGGGGGGCAGTGTGCAGCGCTACATTCGAAAGCGGCAGGTGCATGCTCTCTCTCTCTCTCTCTCTCTCTCTCTCTCTCTCTCTCTCTCTCTCTCTCACACACACACACACATACACACACAATGTAATAAATCAAAGCAAGGAGAGATTCCAATCTACGCATAGAGAAGACGATGGAAATGACAAATACAGATTTCCAACCTGCTGACAGAGGAAAGCTTTGCAAGGTCTTCAGCTGCGAGAAGCTCCAGGAGACGGCAAATGAGCTCATCCGAAAGCACATCAAAACTGCCCAAACCTGCAGCCCTGCAATCCTCTATCCGTTCCATTGCGACGCTGCTGAGAGCGGAGGCCTGCGGTCAAAGAAATGCGCTATATTCCAACAAAAATGGGTAGGACGTGGGTCAACCTTTTACATGGGAACCATGATGCATTATCTCAAGCAACGGTCACGCGAGGCATAGTTATCGATTACTTTATTTTTACTAGTATGGTTGGTCGCCTTCGGCAGCCTCTCTCTCTCTCTCTCTCTCTCTCTCTCTCTCTCTCTCTCTCTCTGTGTGTGCATGCGCTATCCGCTTGTCACCTAGGCTACAGGAAACACAACCGGATCAAACTATTTGAGGCATCTGACCATATCAAGTTGTTTCCAACACGTGGTCAAGGGAGGGACCGGAATTCCTCCCCACCTTCGGGCTTTGTTTCTCTCTCTCTCTCTCTCTCTCTCTCTCTCTCTCTCTCTCTCTCTCTCTCTCTCTCTAGCTCGTTGTCTCGCTCTCCCTCTCTCTCTCTCTCTCTCTCTCTCTCTCTCTCTCTCTCTCTCTCTCTCTCTCTCTCTCTCTCTGTGTGTGTGTGTGTGTGTGTGTGTGTGTGTGTGTAGCCTGTCTGGTGCACTTTCTATCTGCAACTCTCTCTCTCTCTCTCTCTCTCTCTCTCTCTCTCTCTCTCTCTCTCTCTCTCTCTCTCTCTCTCACACACACACACACACACACACCCCGTCAACCTGCTCGGTGGTGACTTAGAGCGACCAGTCGACTGGCTTACTTGCCTTCGACTTGCTCGCTTCTACTCTCAACAACCCCAATCGATTGGCTTTTCTTTTCCCACCACAGGAAAAAAACACACAAGCATGGCTATAAGGGCTTCGTCCCGTGGCAAACTCACTTTCGCCGGGGTCGTGGCAACACCCCCAAAAAATGGACAGCACTGCCCGTCTCCAAAATGAAGTCGAAAGACTTCGCAAAGAGAACGACGAGCTGAAACAGAGAATCGCTGCCATCGAAACTCAACTCAACACAATGGAAAACGGCAAGAAAGAGGAGATAGAGCATATGGAAGCCAAACTCAACAAAACAACGGCAGAGATAGAAGACCCTTACAAAGGCGATCAAGAATCAAGTGCAAGAGGTTATCTCCAACAAAGTCGAAGACCGTGTGGCATTCACGCTACACAAGCGACAACGACAACAGGACATCTCCCTCAATGTTCGTATCGGCGGGCTCCCAAGTGATTGGAAAGGGGAGGGAGATCACAAGTTTCACTAGTGCTTTGCCCGTATCCAAGCAGTAACCCCCTTGGTACAATGGGATCCAACAACAATCACCTTTCTTACACATGAGCATCGCACCAATCATGCAATCCTCACTTTCAAGACCAAGGCGGATCGAATCGAACTCCTTGAGCAATCAAGGCTTCTCAAAGATACTAAAATTTGGTTTGAAGAAGATCTCACACCCGCCCAACTCAAACAAAAAAAGGCAGAACTCTAGAAGATGCGAGAAGCACACACAACAGGGAAATGGGCAGTCTATCGAGGAGGTAAAGCCATCATCCAAGAGTTTCGAACTCCCAAGCCGGCTCCCTCCTCACCTTCCCCTTCTTAGTTTTGTTTATTTTAACTTTCCTTTTGACACCTCTTTGGACCCTCAATCCTTAACTAAGATGTATCTCACGATCCTCCTGCTTAGAAGAACTCTTTTGTAATGTTTTGATTTCGGTCCCATGGGTCATATCTGACCTCTGCGGACGATGATTCAATCTCTCTCTCTCTCTCTCTCTCTCTCTCTCTCTCTCTCTCTCTCTCTCTCTCTCTCTCTCTCTCTCTCTCTCTCTCTCTCTCTCTCGCTCTCTCTCTCTCTCTCTCAATCACACCCGACAACGTCAATCAACTTCCAAAATCTGAGCCGTTTTCAATTTCAAAAATGCCACTTGAGGGCAAGGGAAAAAGGAGAAACCCCACCTCGTAAAAGAGAAAAATAGTTTGAAACCCCGAAAAATAAACCTAATTTTTTTAAATTTCCTCTTGGCAAATTCAAGGAAAGAAATTTTGTATGTTTGGAAAAATGATTTTTCCCGAACACTGGCAGGGCTAGAGACTTGAGTCTCTCTCTCTCTCTCTCTCTCTCTCTCTCTCTCTCTCTCTCTCTCTCTCTCTCTCTCTCTCTCTCTCTCTCTCTCTCTCTCATTAGTCTCAGCACTCAGCCCGTTGAAGGTGGTTCTGCAGCACGTGGGCACTATGATTGTATAGTTTCACTCAGGCCACGCTGGTTGAATGAGGCTACAAAGGCCACATGCCAATAGGCGACGACACTCTCTCTCTCTCTCTCTCTCTCTCTCTTCTCTCTCTCTCTCTCTCTCTCTATATATATATATATATATATATATATATATATATATATATATATATATATATATATATATTCCTTTTTTTATTGACAATTAAGATCCGGTTTTGAGTGCTTAGAATGCAAAAAAGAGTGAATATTATGTCTAAAAATAATGAAAGCAATTAATCTCGAGAGCCTACTTAATAGTCAAATTCTAGTCTGTAACGGAATCAGCACGGACACCTCAGGAGAAGCATCTCTCTCTCTCTCTCTCTCTCTCTCTCTCTCTCACACACACACACACACACACACACACACACAGCCGTTTTTTGACCTACTAAACAACAGTTCACTCTTTTGACCATAACTTGCTCATTCGAACTCCGATTTAGGTAATCTATAGCCTCAATCGAAGAGCACAAAGCCCTCTACGCATTGATGTAAAGACATAATTTTTTTGTGTAATGGAATGCTTTTTTGTAACAGCATCTCAAAACTGAAAAAACTGTCAAAACTTTTCGTTTTTGTTGTCGACTTGAAGGCAATGTCAGACAAAACTCGCAAGGGTGAAAAATCCACACTCGCCATGGAGAATGATGCAAAATCTCCAAGGAATTTGGATGCTAATCCAACCACATCATCTACAACAACGGAAGCAATGATCATGGCTTACTTGATCTCATTACAAGAAACCGTCAACAAACAAGGTGAAGAGTTACGCGCACTTACAACGGAGAATGGCACTTTAAGAGTTCTTGTTGTGGAGAATGAGCACCTCAAGAAAGTTCTTGAAATGCAAACAACACGCTTGATGCATCTTGAGAATGAAGTTCAAGAATGTAAACGCTCTCTTGTTGACATCAATGTATTGAAAGAGCGCTTGAGCAAAGTTGAGAGTGATCATGTATTGAAAGAGGAAACGATAGATACAATACGACATGATGTATGTGAGATGAGAAATGCATCCAAATCATGGGCTGATATATGTAAGGATAATGTGGTTTCTACATCTCCTATCACACAAGTCGTTGTCCAAGCAAAGAATGTAGAGAATGTGGACACTCAAGAATTGCAAGAATGAAAAAAATGCTCAAAGAACATCGTCATTCGTGGAATCAAGGAGGAAAGCATGGAAACACCCCAATCTTTTGCGGTTGCTATTGAAGAGTTTTTTGCTACACACTTTGGCATGTCAGGAATCATGGCTTATGGTGCACATTGAGTTGGAAAACAAGGAGTCCCTCGCTCGGGAGAAAGATCTATTGTATGTACCATGGCTGATGAGGTAAAGAGAAAGATCATCCTTGACAATGGTTGGATCTACCTCAAAGGAACGGGTTGTAATGTATATGAGGATCGCACTCTTATGCAACAAAATGTATGTCGCAAAGCATATGAGGAAAGAAGCAAGAAGGTTAAGGTATCATCTCAAGAAGAAAAGCCACTAGAGGAGGATGCAAGTCCACCCAACAAATAGGGACACATGATCTATGAGACCAACTCACGCTTGCGAATAAGCTTTTGGAATTGTAACGGGTATCCATGGAATGCGGAAATTGGCATTGATGAGCTTACCAATGACTCCGATGAGATACTTCTTGTCGAAACATGGGAGCATTATGCGCAACGAATTCTTGGATTTGACAAATACGATGTGCATTCTTTGATGTGGGCCAAAAATGCAAAGCAATGAAGAGGCCAAGGAGGCGTAGCATGTATGACCAAAAAGGGTTTGAAAGATGTTTCCATTGTCAAAGAAGATAAGTATAAACACTACTTATGGCTGGAAATCATCCCACCAAATGGTCAAGTCATGTTTGTGGCTGGTTGCTACATTCCTCACTATGACTCCAACTTTTATGCTCTCTTGAATATGGATAGAGATCAGCGCTTTGTTGAACTAAAGGAAGACATTTCTCATTATAAGGATCAAGGTGAAGTCATTGTTTTTGGAGACATGAATGCTTGCACAAATATGTTACAACACGACACACAACAAGTCGACATGCCACATGTCTCAAGAAGAATGGATGACTCATACATGTATAATCGAAGTTCTAATGATGCAAAAGAACTGGATCACTATGAAAAGTCACTTCTATATATGTGCAATAGTACTGGAATGCTCATTGCAAATGGTGTATCTCTATGGCAAGGCACCAATGACTTTACATGTAGAAAGCACAATGGTAATAGCGTGATTAACTACATGTTGTTCTCGGAAGCCACTCTAGAATGCATACAAAGCTTTACACTTGGTGGATGGAATCCAGAATCGGATCATAGGATGTTATGTATTGACCTCAAGTGTGGTAAATGGCCCGAGCATGTAGCCTCCAATCATGATGTGAATCATTTGTACCTACGTCTACACTTCAAACGAGCACTTATATATGCTGATATGGTGGACCAAATGTTAAGCATGATAGAGCATCAAGAGAGCCCAATGTTAGAATGCAAGTGGAAAGTTTTCAAAGAAGTAATTTGCTCTTGTGCGAAGGAATGCTTTTCAGTGAAACACATGTCTTGCAAAAGGTCTAAGAAGGGTAGCACCAAGAAGAAATGGTTTGACATGGAATGTAGTCAAGCCTGAAAACACTTGCTAAGATTGGATGCAATCAAAGACAAGGAAGTTTACTTGGAATGTTCACACACATACAAAGAACTTGTTCAAAAGAAGAGGAGAAGGTGGGAAGTCAAAAAACAACTTCTTTTAGCACAAGAGAAATCACATGCATGTGGCAAGTTTTGGCAAAATCTAAAAGGCAAGAGCGTTGAGAGCTTTGGTGACTTGACTCTTGAGGATATGTATATGCATTGCAAGAACCTCTATGAGCAACCCAATGTTGATAAGATGGAGTGTTGTAGCTCCCTTCTGTTTATGTCTCCCTTCTTTACCATTGAAGATGTATGCCGCGCGCTTGAGAAACTTGCTACTCGCAAGGCAAGTGACCTTCAAGGTGTCAAGGCTGAAATGATTAAATGGACAAGCAAGAAAACACGATATTGGATATGCGATATGTTTAACCTTGCACTTCAATATGGCATGCCTCATGATTGGAGTGCAAATTGGATCAAACATTTGCACAAAGGAGGAGATGTAAACAATGTGAACAACTATCGCACTATAATGGTTGGTTCTTTGATGGCAAAGTTATTTGGATGTATCATGGAGATGAAGATAAGTGAATGGGCTGAAAAGAATGGCAAGCGTGCGCTTGGCCAAGTAGGTTATCGAAAGCATCATAGCACTATTGATCACCTTGTCACTCTTCGAGTTCTTATGGAAGTGTCTCGATTGAAAGGAAAAAAGTTGTATTGTTGCTTTGTGGATTTCAAGAAAGCTTTTGACATGGTACCACCAGGAAATCTTTGGAGACGTATGCAAAGCCTTCAAGTGCCGAGCGAATTTATGCATGCAGTCTTTCGCATCTACCAAAAAGTGATATGTCGATTACGTATGGGAGATGGAATTTCAAATTTTTTTGCAAGCACCATTGGTGTCAAACAAGGATGCCCACTTTCCCCAACCCTCTTTGGGCTACTCATTAATGAATTGGAATGCATGGTTCTTGATTTTATGCAGCAAGAAGGCATAGAAGAGGTTAAGATCGGAAATGCGGTGATCATGCTTTTGCTTTATGCCGATGATGTAGTGCTCTTCGCACATACCTTAGAAGATGCACAAAATCTTATGAGCGTCTTGGAACGCTTTTGCCTACATAGCGGGCTGATCGTGAATGGATCCAAAACCATGGTTATGCTTGTAAAGACCCTCAATGACAAAAATCCATGCATTGTATACAACAATGAGCAACTTGAAGTGATAGATCACTTCAAGTACCTTGGCCTTGAGGTTCCATCCAATCATAAATGGAAGGATTGTGCAATGCGTCGCTTGGAAGCTGGAAAGAGGGCTTATTATGCATTTGAGAACATGTGCAATGCTAGAGAGATCAAGTGTCGGGCTCTCAAAAAGTACCTCTTTGACACATTGGTGACACTGGTGCTTCTTTATGGAGTGGAGGTGTGGGGTGGAAGCATCGGGAAGTCTACTTGGAAAGAGTTTGAGAATGTTCAAAAGCATTTTCTCACCAACTTTCTCCAAGTCAAGACACAAACACCCTACATGCTCTTACTTCTTGAGTCCGGATCGCTTCCCATTGAGGTCTTGGGCATGCAAAGGGTTGTGGAGTACATGCGTAAGACACAACGTAGCCCTTTGCATCGACTTCTGTTAACCCTCATGGCTCACGGACACCCTATCACCTACGAGACGGACGTTGTAACCTACAGTGGACATTGTATTATTTATTTGGTAGAGTCAGGTACCGGGCTTGTCGGTCCAATAGGAAAAGGGTAAGAGTGATCGCCGATGAGAGGCGCACTCTAACTGGGACATTCAAGGGATTAGTTGGCTAAGCATGGGCGCCCAAGTGTGAATGGGGTGAGCTCATATAAAAGTCAACTAAACCTAAAATTCACTCATTCTCTCATTTGTGCAATAGAAGAGTGCTCTTGCTCCATCTCCATCTCCATATTCTTCTTCGCCTCCTTGTGTGTGTGTGTGTGTGTGTGTGTGTGTGTGTGTGAGAGAGAGAGAGAGAGAGAGTGCGATCGAGCATTGCGACGGCATGACGGCGGTGAAGCGGTTGAGCGCGACGTAGCGGCGTCTCCTTCTTCTTCGCGGCGAGGAATCCTCCACGACAGGAGCATAGAGCGGTGAGTGACACACCATTGCCCTCTTTTGAGCTTACTAGTTAAGCTAGTTGTGTGCTTGGAGCCGTCTGTGGCTCGCACACCTAGTTCCCTACTAGAAATTGACGGTTTTAGGGATTCCGATGGCATAAAGTGACCAAACGGAGGGCTGTAAAGCACGGCATGTCCCTCTGACCGAGACGCTCGTTTTGAGCTATCATACGTTCTATTCTATAGCTGGGTCAGAAAAAAAGGACCAAAAAATCAAAAAAAATAAAAATAAAAGACTTGGGTTGCAAAACACCCAAAAATACTAGGTGAGCAGCCTTCACGGGCACTCATTGACACTTCTAGGGGATCCAAGTCATATGAACCTACGCTCTGGACGAGTGTTAGAGCACGAGCATATTGGTAGTGCCTCCATTTACGCGGGCACCCATTATTCCTCCACCCTAGGTTCTGGGCCTTCGACCGGGACTCACGACCGGGACTCAAGGTAGCGCGACCCAAGATCCTCATATCGCCTCTAGTGATTCTTCCTCTGACTACGAAGTCATGGAGGGGTATCCTACACCAAACCCTGATAGTTCAAGTCAAGACATGCATGCCATGGGCCCACGGCCCGGGTCCAGCGTGTTTAGCCGCTTAAAAGAGACCCTTAGTAGAGCTACTCGCTTCGAACATGCGGTTAATGAAATAAATGAAGGGAGTGGGGAAGTAAATTCGTCATTCATGCCAAAAATAGACCCTATGCTTCTTGAGAGTGTGCATGTGAATGTTCCATCCATTGCACCTCCTGATCCTTTAGGACTATCTCCCTCTGAGGTTTTACTACCCGATGGTAGGAGTCTTGCCGAAGTACAAGAGATTGAACGCTATATGCAAGCAACAAGGGACAGGAAAATTGAGAACCTACGAAGGCTAGAACAAAGTCGAGACCTGAAAAAAAGGCTCCTATGACAACAATCATGCCAGCCGAGCAACCGAGTGCTCCCAAGGTAGCAGTCACGCAGGGGCAAGCGATGGGGAGCAATAATGCTTCCACTTCGAGGGAAACCTCCAGCACGCCAGGCCTAGATGGGATATTCCTAAACGAAAATTGGGAGTATGACCTACAAGCAAAAGCTTTAACTGATCGGTACACAAGACACACCTATCATGTGGGTTGGTTAGATGTTCTACAATCCACATCGGGTGCTACTAGCATAGATGAGCAACAACAGAAAGTCTGTGATGTCCTCCATAGGATTGTCGAGTTAGAAAGACAGAACACAGGGATCAACATGCCTTCAACAGGCCTAATGAGATTCTTGGATACGGGAAAGGCCAACCAATCAACCCTATCACAAATGGAGACTCCCTCAGTGAGCCCCATTGATCCTCCATATGTTGTTTCGCCAGGAGCCTCATTACAATCTGAGCCCACAAGTGGTAGCTTTACCTTCCCAGATCTAGCTCATCTTTCTCTTAATGACACTACGGCTACCATGCATATCCCAGTGGTGAGCATGACAAGAAGTACACCATGGAGTTCATTTGTTAATACTGCGCCGATGCCTAGTAGCACAGTGCCCCCAACTATACCTACATGTATGTATCAATCATGTGCACCTGTCGTACCTCAGCCTCATGTAGCTCCTACACCTCCGATTATTCCAAGAGCTTACAATTCACAATGGCATTATCCAAGCTCTTATACAAGTGGAGCCATGCCATTTAATAATAACATGCCATATCAGGCACCCCCTATGCCTAGGGCCACGCCTGTAAACTTTGGACCACCGTCTGGTACACCACCATACGAAATATGGGACCCAAGAGCCGCGCGTATGCTAAGGCCAAGGCCAACTCCCATCTCACATGTGGTTCCAGGAGCACATACACCCATTATACCTGCTCAAATAGGAGATTTGGCAGCATTTGCTCAAACTATCGGTCGCTCTATTGCGGAAAACATGCGTAGTGCACCTGATAGAGAGCCTAGGAGCAAGGCAGTTCAAGTAGCTAAGCTCACACAGAAATTCAGTGGAGACGAAGATGCTAGAAATCATATGGAAGTCTTTGAACATGTGTGCGATTCCTTGGAAGAGCACAATGAGCTACATAAGTGTAAGGCTTTGAGTTTGACCCTAAGCGGAAAGGCTGGAGATTGGTATAGAACCTTAAGAGTAGAAGAGAAAACGATCTACTCTACTCTTAGGAGATTGTTCTTGAAAGAGCACATACGAGAGGGAGTACTTTGGGGTGTAGCCTCTCAGCTCCAGAAAGCCCAACGAGAAGAAGGTGAATCCGTGAGAGACTTCATTAGTCGCCTAAAGAATTTGAATTCTCGATGCAATCCAAACGAGCGATTCAACAACAACCAATTGCTCGATAGATTCATTAGGGGACTACGACATGAAAGTATCTATAATGGCCTAGTCATTAGAGGTATCACTACTTGGGAAGCAGTCACCATGAATGCAATCCAATTGGAGGATAATTTAATGATTGCAGGAGAAAGAGTGTCTGCCGAGCCGAAGTCTAGTAGCTCGCAAGCGTCAGGGCATGAGCCAATGAAGATAAAGCCAATCGTGAAAGAGCAAACAATATCTGAGATGACTTTGGCAGATCTCACCAAGGCCATCCAAGAAAGCCTTAGGGGTAATTGTGCTCCACAAAACACTCATATGTATCCAAGAAGGGAGCAACAATGGTGCTCAATTTGCTTGGGCCCACATACTACGAGTGAATACCCTACTTTCAGAGTAAAGTTTAATGGGACTTGTAACGCGTGTGGTAGGTATGGCCATCAAGCGAAGGATTGCCTAATGCTTAAACGCATCATGGAAAATAGACGCCTATAGCTTGGGCAGACTCACCTCGAGTTCCTGTATTGATGCCTACCCCACCCATGGAGCAACACTTGCCATTACAGCACATGGTCCCTAGAACCCAAAATGTGGTCCAAACCACACCGTTTCCACCTCCAGTGCTAGGACCGCAACCCCCTCATCCAAGAGTTACACCTATGAACCAAATAGGTTGCGAGTCATCTAGTACTTATGTAGATTGCGAAGAGGACATAGACTCTAGTATCACCTATGGAGTCGACATGCTTGAGGAGTGTCCCATGTACTATATGGAAGACCATTGGGGACAAATCAAACCGGTATATCAAGCTACTGCGCTAGCATCAAGAGGCCAAAACATTAATATTTTTGCCAGGAGACCACCTCTTCAGTGCTACGAATGTGGTGGACCACATCGAGTAGCTGAGTGCCCCATTAGAATGCAAAAGAATGTTGCACTAATGCAAACAAGTCAAGGGAGTGCATTGGCAATGCCAATACTCACTTGTAATCGTTGTGGCATAGATCATTTGATCGCACAGTGTCCTAACAATCCAAACACACCGAAAATCACACCATTAAACTTAATAGAGATTGTTGATGGGACACCACCAACTCTAAACATAGTACCAGTAAACGCACTCACATGATCGATGCTCCAAAAACAAAATTATATTCTTGAGGAAAGAGACACGATATCAATTGCCCAATCTCAGAAAAAGAAGAAAACACGAAGAAAGAGATCGCAAAAAGCAGCGAAGTCAGACCCCAGCTCAAAGACCAACATAGGGACTGGTGATGACCCTGTATATATGAACGACGCTGAAGAAGATTCTGATTCAGGTGAAACCATGGAGACCAAAACGACCACTAACATAGAAACCAACAAGGAAGATCTTCATGAGCCACAATGGCCAGGATCCAAAAAGAAGATAGGAACTTACCCAAACCCTACAGAGGAGATTGAGCGAGTCAAGCATTTAAGGAGTTTGGTAGAAGATACCCAAAGGGATCTAGAACCAGCACCTAGGAAGATCCAGATTACAGACACCGTGTTCCCTACACAACAACAACCTCACCAAGTCCATAGACCCTTGGACATACCTAGTGTCATCCAAGAAGAAAGTGACTTAAAGTCATGGGAAAGTGGGCGTACTCACTTCTTGATGGAAAGAATGTTTACAGAGGGACTACCTGATCCTATCGAAGAAATGGAGATCCCATCTTCCCCACTTCAAGGGACTCAAGGCCAAAAGGTGCCGTTAAACATTGCCAAATTGATGGATTTCATGTCTTCAAAAGTTAGAACCACCATCATGTCCAAACTATATAAAGACCCCGAGCTAGTCTCAGCTCTTCGAGCCTTCCTCAATGGAGAATTACAGGCTGGATTACCACAGTTTGCACATATGAACAAACCTGACTCGGTAATGAATGATGAGGAACATTTAGCACCACCATCTGACCTAGTGGGACATGAATCTGTAATTGAAATACCCGTTAACAAGTTGGGGCAATACTTTGAAGGTGATGAATCTAATGCTACTCTACCAATCACTACTAAAGGATTAACTGTAAAGGGGGTCCTTGACGGTGGTGTGGGAGTCACCATGGTGACAAAGAGTTGTTGGGAGTCTATGGGGAGACCTCACCTTGAAGCCACAAGCGTAGTGGTAAAAATGGCTAATGGATCTATTGTTACGCCTATTGGAATGCTAAAGGATCTCAGGATGAAGGTCTTGGGACACAAGGTAAGGCAGACTTTCATTGTTATGGATTTTTCCAAGCATCCTATGTCATTTGAGATGATCTTAGGACGTCCATTCATGAGGGAAGAAAAAATGGTGCATGACTGGTCCAAAAACCACGTCTACTTACAGTTCCAAGACTTTGCCGAGATAGCGCGTCCATTGTACAAGCTTCTTATCGAGTTTCATTGGACGGAAGAATGTCATCAATCTTATGAGTTATTAAAGAAGGCCCTAACAAATGCTCCAATCATGCGAACACCTGATTGGAATGTACCTTTTCATGTGCATATTGATGCATCAAACTTTGCTATTGGGCGTGTTCTAACTCAACCAGGAGAACATAAATTGGACTACCCTATTAGCTTTACAAGTCGCCAATTAAATGATGCGGAGATGAACTACACTACTACAGAGCGCGAAGGTCTAGCTATGATTTACGCAGTAAAGAAATTTCGCTATTACCTTCTTGCTACCAAGTTTGTGTTTTATGTTGATCATCAAGCATTGCTATATTTGGTAAACAAGCCGTGTTCCACAGGTCGAATTACACGATGGTTGTTAATTCTTCTTGAGTTTGACTTCACCGTTGTTGTGAGGCCTGGGAGGAAACATGTCATGGCGGATCATTTATCTCGTATCCCTAATGGCGAAGCTCCTATGGGGGTTGATGATGAATTGCCTGATACTCCTTTGTTCATTGTTGAGACAATGCCTGAATGGAGTGAAAAGATTGTTAACTTCTTAGTTAATGGTTTTCCACCCAAAGAGCTGCGAAAAGATATAGCTCAAAAATTAATCAAGGAATGCGAACCCTATTGCTTACTGGCTGGAACTCTCTATAAGAGAGGAAAAGATGATGTTCTTAGACGTTGTGCTCGCGAGGATGAGTATTTATATATTCTACAAGAGGCACACATGGGCGTAGCTGGTGGTCACTTTTCAGGAAAGTTGACTGCCCGAAAGATCTTATAGTCAGGCTATTGGTGGCCCACTCTGTTTAAGGATGCATCACTTTTTGCAAAGGGATGTGATGAATTCCAACGCTTCAAGAAGCCACAAAGAAGGGATAGGATGCCTCTACATCCTATCAAGGTAACCCAACCATTTGAAAAGTGGGGCTTAGACTTTGTAGGACCGATTAGTCCGGCTGCACGTAACACACAATCACGATATATCATTGTGGCTACCGACTATGTAACCAAATGGGCTGAAGCAAAAGTCGCACGAAAGGCGCATGCAAAAACAACAGCTAAGTTCCTCTTTGAGAACATTATCACACGTTTTGGATGCCCCTTTGAACTTGTGAGTGACAATGGAACTCATTTTATAAATGAAGTAATAAAAGAACTCACATCAAACTTCATGATATCTCACCACAAGTCTACACCCTATTATCCCCAAGCAAATGGCCAAGCTGAGAGTACCAACAAAACTCTCATCTCCATTTTGACAAAGACAGTGGAGGCTCATCGCACTGATTGGGACCTAAAGCTTACATCAGCTTTATGGGCTTATCGTACTGCGTATAAAGTTGCTATTAATTGCACACCGTTTAAGATGGTGTATGGCCAAGAAGCAGTTATGCCATGGGAGTTTGTCATTCCTAGTCTTCGAGTAGCTTCTCAAGAAGGTTGGGATGGTAACCCCTTAGAGGAGCGATTATATATCCTGGAAAGGCTAGATGAAGAAAGGCAATTAGCTGTGCGAAATGCTCTAGTGGAGAAGGATAGGAGAAAGAAGTGGTTTGATAGCCATTTAAAGGATAAAGACATCAAGGTTGGTGATAAAGTTCTTATGTACGGGGTACGTAATGAAAAGAAGAAATTGAAATACGCTGATAAGGGACCATATCGAGTGTGTGAAATTACCCCGCAAGGTACCATTCGTGTGGAGACTCTAGATGGAGTTGAAACCATTGGATTCTTTAATGGGAGTAAATTCAAAAGATATTATGATCCTCTAAGCCAGGAAGAGTTGTAAGCCATCCATCAAAAGAAGGCTGCCAAGGAACAAGCAGAGCTTAGAAAAATCCAAGCAAGAGTTGAGGCTCGAGAATGACAACAACGTCTTAGACGCCAACGAGAGGCTAATCTGGGAATCACGCAAGCATTTTTCGAGGACACAGATGACGACTCATTAGAATCTGAGCCACCCCTACGATACCCAATTGAGCTAAATAGCCCTTATAGGAAAGTACTATACAATGCCTTATTAGATACGGGAGCTAAACACAATTTGTTATCCTATGGAGTTTGGTGTCAATTAGGGAAACCGACCCTATCCCCGAGTACGATGCAAGTCAAGGGCATTAATAAAAAGAAAACTGCTATTCTTGGAGTCCTTCAGACCCCTGTTGTCTATGACAATGGAAGCATAGTGCAGAGGTTTCTAGTCATGCCCGCTGGAGCTATGGAAGGCAACGTAAACGTGGGATGCACGTGGATGTTGGCAACCAAATGCACTATTGATTGGGATATTGGTAGTGTCACGACGCGACCACCGACTCTTACCCCTATCATTCAAGCAAAGTCACCTACGTTGCAAACTCTAGCAAAGTTGAAGGATAGCCAACATTCACAAGCCAAGGTGGTTAACTCGTCTTTGCCGGCTACCCATGACCCTAGCACTTCAACACTTGTAGTTGCAGCAAGCAGTAATATTGCAAGTACTCAACTTGCACGACCTAAGAGTACATATCAATGGGTCCCCAAGGCCTTACTTCCAACTACCTCAACCCTCCCATCCATTCCAAGAAAAAATTTCCTTGGAAAACCAAGAGCGCGCTCTAGGAGAGTCAAGACCAAATCACGATGGATTCCAAAATGACTATTAGAAGCCCAAGGCTACTATGATGGAAATGAGCAAATTTGGGTACCTAAACGTAAAATGTGTCCTTCCCTATCGACAACAAACCCATATGAGTCAAACAGTGTAACGCTAAAGCCAATGGCAGACCGTGGGAAGGGAAAGATCACAGAATGCTACACACCTAGTCGATAGCTAGTTTGGGCTCCAAGGCAAAACCAATTTATTCCACCTAGCTCAGGAAGGGGGGAGTTCCATGAAGCTTCTAGCTCCTCATGTAATACATCCATAGAGGTAAAAGCTTCTACACAGCCTCCACCTACAATAGTGGACCTCCATGAACCTACAAAGGAATCCACACCTTCCAGTGTTCAAGAATCACCTGATGAACCACTTCAAGTTTGATCCTGGGAGAGTACCTTACCACCCTTGCAACTCGACGAGGTACCTAAGGTAATAGAAAACTACTGGCAAAAATCTTCACCTATAACAACTTGGAACAACTGGTTTCAAAGGGTGACGACATCATTTCAAACGGTATGATCTACCCAAGGAAGGGGGGAGTGTTTGTGGACATCCATTATTCACTTGCTTCCCTCTCAACCTTTCTCCCTGACCCTTAATCTCCAATCTTAGGGAATGTATATATAAAGCCTTATACTCACAAAAACAAGATAAAAAAGTAAAAGAGCAAGAGCCATAACACAAAATCATTAAAACAAATTATGCACAAGAACACGACCCTTGTAATATTTGCACTCTAACCATCATCTATTTGCGTGTACAGATATGGCTAGTACGCTAGAGTCATCCACTCCTGCCTTGGGTGAGAGGTACCCTTGTTACTTTTCACAAATATTTCACATGGTCTTTCCAGTGCTTGCATGTGAATGGGATTTGATAGGTACGCTAGCATGTGAGAGGAATTTTGAGGAGTTAGAATGGCTGGTACGTCTCTTGACCACGTCTGATCCATACTTAGTAGAGAGCGTTTCTCCCATTGCACAAGCCTACCCTTTTGACCAAGATGACTATAGGCGTGTAGTGACCTTCTTAGTAAACATGGGCACCTATGATGAAGAAGAAAATTTACAGGACTACACGGATGGCACATATGGTCTCGTGGATGATGACTTTGTTTATCTCGACGACGAGGATAGGGGTTTAGCCTTAGAGTTTCCCCCTAACCTCTACAATATCCTATTCCCTTGACTCTCTAGGGGGAGTGCAAATAATTAGGTTAGGGTTCCTTATGTTTTTTGTTGTGTTCAATAAGTGTTGGTACCTTTTCCCACTAATGTGCCTCCTGGAGGTATTCCTTTTGTTTCCTAGTGTGTACAGGAGCGTGTTAGTATTGATAGGATTTGGACCTTCATGGAATCTTTATCTCGACTCACTCTTCAAATCAAGCGCGACCATAGACACAAACAGGTGTTTCTTGTCCATTAGCATTGCCCCTTATCTTTTTTGCATCTATGATTGTCTGCTTTGATCGTGATTGGTAGGATAATATCCAGCACATTTGCTTAGTAACAAACATTTAATTCGATGTAATTTTTTGTCATAATCACTTGTCTAGGTTTAAAAATCAACCAGTCCGACTAAGATAGTTTGACCAAGTTAGGTGTTAGAGATCTTCTCTTAATACCATGGGGAATGCCTTCCTAATAATCAATGGTTACTTAGGTTCTTAATCCGATTTAGGCAGCATTGTGTGAAATGTACTAGGGCTTTCTAGTGGGCTTGACCCTATTGACCTTTAGCTTAAGTATTATAAAGGGAGTTTACTAGTGTGATGAGCCTGGGGAGGTGTATCAGTGTTATATGACCCCCCAAAGTTACAAAATAAAAATGCTGAAAATGAACAAACAAAAAATCAAAGTGCCACAATGTAAAATCTTAAGCTGGAAGAGAAATCTCAGCTTGATTTGGTACTTCACTCACATGTATTGCCTATGGTACTAGAGCCCTAGAGGTTCCCAGTGTGGGCGCTTTTCCTTGAAAAGCAAAAAACCCAAGGCATACAAAATAAGCACACACATCAAAATTGAATCACTGTGAAAAGACTTTGGGGGGTCAAAGCAAAGGTAATCAATTAGGCGATGATTTCATGAGAAATTCCTTTTATCGTAGCTTAACTACAAGGTCCTCTAGGTATAGCCTCTAGTCAGCCCTCGAACATGAAATACTTGGCTCTCGCGATTAAACAACTTAATTAACTAGAGAAAATTAAGAAGCTTACCCATGGTATTAATAGTCGATCTCTAGTGCCTTTCGACCGTTAAATTAGCGACCCCAGACTTGTTTAATTTTTTACCTTTACATCTGTTTATGCATTTGATTACATTGCAATTTAATGCTTATTGCTGACAAATTGTTTAAAATTCTGTTACCAATCAATTGTCTGCCTAAAATTGCATATGCTTTTTAATCACTTATGAGAATGCAATTACTGTGCAATGTTGTTTGATTTTGCAGTGACTGAAGAAGGCTAAGGACATTCATCTCAAATGCTCTTCCACCTCGACCAACGAGCTTCAACTCAATAGCTT